>NC_051181.1:70043090-70279742 GCF_013339695.2 Rhipicephalus sanguineus
TTAGGATTATTATTATTATATAGGAATCTTGTATTTTACGTCTAAAAGCACTATATACAGGAACGCTGCAGTGGGGACTTCTATATTAGTTCAGACCTGTCGTCCTTAATATGAACCTGAATTATGTGCACGCGGGTGTTCTTCAATTTGCATCCGCATATATGCGGCCGTTGTGGTTGAAAAACTGAGTGCACTTCCTCAAGCTTGGCAAGCGTCGCTGATGCATATTAACTGCTCACACACGGACCCAAGGCAAAAAAAGTGTCGAAGCTTGCACTAAGCCGAGCAAGCCTTGAAGCAGTGAAACTGGACGATTCTGAAGGACTAATCTGATCGCTTCTAGGCGGTCTCTTAGGTCTTAGCTAGGTCATGCAGGTTATTATCACAGATGGTTGTTTCTATGTTCATCTACGTCGTTGCTGCGTTCTACTAGGTGATGCTAAGTTTTTCTACGTTAATTCTCAGCGCAGAGAGCTTCGGTTAAACTACAGAGTCACAGAACGGCACGGATGTCCGACTGCCGACAGAAACTCGCGCTCAAACTAAGCGTCCGCACCTCTCATAGATTTACGGGCAGCGTCGTTGGCGTAAGCCTTGTATCGTTTCGGGGTTATCTCGCAGCCCCATTGTTTCTTGACCTGGTATTCTCTGTTGCACGCAGTCCGGGTCCTCGGCTTGCAGCCGCCGCTTCACAGCTATTGCTGTTGCGAACTGTGCCTTTTTTTTTTCATTTTTAGTGGGCCATTGATGAGTAGTGGGATTTAAAACTTTCTGTTGCACATTGTTGGGCTAACTGTTGCCTTCTCATTTTTAGTAGACCAGTGGTGAGTATTGGGATTTACCCAATTTCTTTGGCCATACCGAGGTGATGATGATAGGTTTTGCCTTCTTCATTTTTAGTGGACCAATGGGGCACCCGTCTTGCCATTCATTGCCATTCATTTCGGTTGATTTTGCTGACCACGCGGGAAACCTGACGTTTGCATTTAAATAACATAACTCATATTCATAGTTATCGCTGTTTCACATGTTCCTTATCGTGTGGTCTTTACTGATTCTTCTTGTAACTATCTATGATTTCACGTCTATAGGCTGTATTGCCCCCTTCTGAACATTAGTTCTGAACAATAGGTTGGTATGTATATTAGCGGATAGACAGCTGTAGCTACAAATAGCAGTTCACTATTTATCTGTAGCTTATGCACAGAGTAGTTACAACTCTATTGCATGTTTCCCATTTGTTCGCTGAACACCTTATTGTATGAAAGGCATACTTCTTGAAAAATACATTGCAATGGGCTAATAAATGCTGTTTCCGTGTTCTCGTGGTCACTCTTGCAATGCGTTTACAAGATCTACTCTTTCATTGTCCCAGTAAAGGCAACCCAACCGGCGAAATGAAAATTTCTTCTCTGTTAGTACTACCATGCCTAAATATCTAAGTACTATCCGACGTTTTTAGAGCATTGCACTGGACCAGTTTCTTTTGGCTAAGCGTTTGGTTTCGGGGTCGCTTAAAGATATCTGTACTCTTCTTTCTTACCACACATACACGATTCTTAAGAAGAAATCCTTTGAGCTTCATTCCTTCTTTTTCAGTCAAATGTCTACACTCCTTTAAAAGTACGCTCGTATATTCCACTTTTGCTATGTTCTTCAGGAAAACGCCATTGTGCTGCCACGTATCTCGAGAACCTCAGTTGATGGGAGCAGGAAGGATAAGTGTTTTGATGGGACAAAATAGCTTCATCTTCTACTCTTTGTGGAAAGCCGGAGTTATCGAATACGAAAGAGAGAACCGCGTGTCTAGAGTAAACCATAGTCTTGTAGTCACGCACATACGAATATGTGAAAAAGTAACGAAATTTACCCAGCGCAATGGCGACCGCCACAAGAAGGTCCATTCCGAGGAAACGGTTCATGTTGATGTTTGCTGCGTTGAAATTAATTTTTGTGTTAGTCAGTCACTTAAATACACAGTAGCGTATCAGCGTTTTACACTATACCAGTGCTTTGTATAAAAAATATGAAGCATTTTCTCCCTATTAGTGAATATTCGTCAGAATACGCGAGTGTTTCCTTTTAAATATGCACTTCAGGAGCATTACTACATGTTAAAGGACAGGAAGTGCTAACACAGGCACAAGTGCGGAGTCAAGGCACCACAAACGCCGTGGTGTTTGTCGAAAGTATGGCAGAAATGCTCTCCAGAGAAGTAGTTTTTGTAGATGAAAAGTAGTGGTCAGATTCCCCGATTAAATAAATTTTTCACTAGTTTCCCAGTTACGGTCGCTACAACCTAATTTTTTCATCGTCCTAAAGGTACTTTTGTATAGGCTGCAGTAATTTATTCAAATCGTTGATTTCGATTAGTGCTTGGCTTAAGCTCAGGCATTCAACGTTTATCCGATTTGTTAGAGCACAATATAATCCGATCTACTTGCGCTGTATACATAAACGGGCAGGCAGAGGAACTGTTTTTCCTAGTGGAAGCGTCTGCCAGAAATACAATATGTTTTATCAGGAGATGAATTGTCATGGCGCCATTATTCATGAACACAATTTCAGAATATGTTACGCAATTCGAATATTTGGTTACCTAAATTGTCTTTTGAAATCACAATAAGAGAAACATGGTCGATGAATTTACTCACCAGTTCTACTGCGACAAGAAACAGGCAGCGATGTCGATATGCTAGCGAGCATTGTGGTGGTCCTTTATACCCCGAAGACTACATCAGATGTGATTTACTTTGTTGATAAAAAAAGAACGGAACTAATGACTTTAATAAAGCTAGGAACCGTGATGAACCTCAGACATCGTGCTATAGGTTATGTTGAAATTTTGACTGCCGCTTGACGTCTTTCAGTCACACTTAAACTTCCGGTACAATGATGCAGCTACTTGCCTGACAGGTTTCATTTAGGTCAAGCGGAATACCTGCCGGACAGCAACTTCAAATTGAAGCTCACAGGGGAACGATTTCAAATTATCGTAAAGGCAATTATTCTAGGAATGATGGGACATTCGTGGCTCATGTTCAAAACAGGAACACTTCGAGAATGATATGTCATTTAAAATGTATAATTTCTTCCATGCGGTTTGAAAAGAATACTTTTTTTTTGCGATGAGGATCTAACTCGAACAAATTGTCCGATGACATTTTGTTACTTTAAAGTGTCAAATGTTTCTGTTGAATGAGAAGAGACGTTCATGTAATTATTTCTTTAAATTGCAACAAAGTACCTTTCAACTAGGCGGCATATTTTTCGTAATATTATCAGTGTTATAGAAATCGAACGCTCCACTATACAACGCTTATTGGAACGCAATAAAGTGAGGAGGCTGGTATTGAAAAGCTTACTATTAAATACGCTATAAACGGAAATAATGCATTGCACGGCGCCTAAGACAAAAGGAAACATAACTTTAACGCGGCTATTACGACGACCTCAAAATGTTCAAATCATATACATGCATACTTTGCCTAACATCCGCATTTTCTTAAATACGTCCCTTCCGCACGTAAATGTATAAACAGCTGTCTACACCGCACGTAAACGCGCCCTTATATTTCAAGAACAAAATCATATAGCTGACACGTGCAGCAGAAGCATTTACAAAATGAATACCTTCGGGTAGACAGTGCCCCGAATTTGATTTTTCCACGGTAGTAAAAAACACTGTTTTGACTAATATTTATATTGCAAAGTTTAGCCGTTTGTTTCTCAAATACCATACAATGATATTTTGATTATATGCACGACATTTTACAGACAGGAACATGTAACTTCACTCAGGATTTAAGCTACGGGAGTAATCCAATGAAAAATACGTGAACAGGTGGTGTCACTGGAGTCAACTTTTCGAGCAGTCGACTTGCCTACTTCAAGGTAACACCTGCTGCCTTGACTAATACACTTGTTGAGACGTTGGTTCCGAGATGTCTCCTGTTCAGGCATTTTTTTAACTCCTGAAGCCTGAATTTTCCAAGCTTCTACATTGTTTGCGCTGATGCAAGTAACAGGTCGGGGAGCGGTTGCGTTTAAAATTGAGGAGTAAAAGTCGGCTGGAAGACGCTGATAATCATTTGCGCTAATAATATAAACGCACTGCACACAAGGTATTTTAATTCATAGTAACTAAAGAGAGTCTAGCAACACGGTTTCCTTTAAATGAAGGAAAGGGATTCCGAGGGCTCGTTTCCTTGTTGGACACAGCCCTAATGAAAACCAGCATGTAATGAAGCCATGGAAGGTATAAAGGACGTTAATAAAGCTGTTTTTAAGTGTGCTGTAGTAATTCTAGCATAGACGGGAAGAAAGTAAAGTGGACGAAAAGACAACTTGCAGCCGGCGGTGGCCGAACGTGCAACCTACGGATTAAGCGGCCGATGGTCTGACCAAGTGTGCTACGGCGCTGGTCGTATTAGCTCACTAGGTAAGAGCATTGCGCTCGTAATCCGAACGTTGCAGGTTCGGTCCCAGCCGCCGGCAAATTATCTTTTCGTTCGCTTTACTTTATTTACATCGATATAACAATTACTACAGTACACCTAAAACGGTACAATTAAAGTCCCTTGTGCCTACCACGGTTTCACTTAGGCAGCTCTGGCAATTATCTTAAACATTACGCTGATATTGAGGCACTGACCTTGTCACAGCGCCATAAAGATGCGTACACTGTACAAATAAACAATGCCAGAAGATGCAAACATGCAGGATCACTGCGCAACATTGGGGGATAAAGAGAAGGAAGGAAGAAAGAAGAGGAAGAGAAGAAATAAAGTGTGAGGACGAAGAAAAGCTTTTATTCTACTGGTGTCAAAACATCTTATGGGCAATCAGGATTTACTACAAATATCCTGTCGCATAGTGCTCTGCTCTGGGAATAAGCAGTGTTTTAA
This sequence comes from Rhipicephalus sanguineus, assembly GCF_013339695.2. NCBI lineage: Eukaryota > Metazoa > Arthropoda > Arachnida > Ixodida > Ixodidae > Rhipicephalus > Rhipicephalus sanguineus. Next base: position 70,047,998 of record NC_051181.1, read on the forward strand.
GAAGTATGAAAGGTCGAGCACAGATGTGTTGAAGACAAAAGCTTTCTGGGATACAACCATGCCATTTTGAAGATGGATTTTTTTTTTCATAACTGCCGTCGATGAATTGCGACACTTTTTTTTCTATAAAGTGCGTGGTTTGTTCTTGTCCATAATGTTATTCACTTTTCCAAACTGTCTTGCCTTACTATGCTATGAGCCCCCACGGGGTTCGGTACGTGACAACGCGTTCATCCGTTTCATAGAGGACAGAGGCACGCTGCCATGCGCTACCTTGCGAGACATAACGAGCAGTCGATGGTGTTTTCGAACGGAGCCCAGCAACACTAGGCTAGATGGTAGTGTCATTGTTATGCGTTTGAAATACGTCTTAGATTGGCATATGAATGGACAGGCAACACCAGGAGCTGAGCAAAAAAGAAAAAAAATGGGGGACACTTGGGCATCGCCTTCGTGGGTTGTACGCTACAGCGTATAGTCGAGCCCCTGTCGCACAAGCTTCTCAATCGCCAGCCTCGCTTCGCCTCTTGATGGACAACTCAGCCGTGCCTACAGTCGCGAATTTCCCACTACGCCATATTTCTTCCTTTTACAAATTCGCAAAGTACCGGCTACGCGTCAGTGAAGCAACGCGCGCGCCTCAGCATTTACACACTTTGTTGATGCTGCGGCTGGTGATGACGATTATTTATGCTTGAGTGGGAGGAACGGTAATATGACAACAATAGGCCGGTGAAAGAGAAAGCGCTCTTTTTATGCTACCTCTTGGGCATCTGCAAGGGTTTTCATGTGTAGGCCACTTACTAAAAAGCAACCTTCTCGTGAAGAGCGAATTCAGCAAAGAATAAGAACCCCTGGAGCGCTTACGGTGGACATTCCCGAATCATCACATAACATCAAAGGCTGCCGCTAACAGGCAAGTTGTGCAGCCATTCCATACAGCCATCACGAACATATTGGGCAGGAACTTCAAGATAACTTAGGAAATAAGTAATTTACGAACCACACACGTGCGATGATCGAGAAACACTAGGGTCTTTAGAATTACGTATCTATGTATTTTCTAGTAAAGGAACACACCACCTAATGCTTACGTATTGAGGTTGCGCCTCAGAAATGGGTAATATTTGCTTTTTGATCGACAATGTTCCTAAGTATGAACGTAGCTACAAGTTCAAGAGGGCTGGGCGTTCAGTAAGCGCTTAAATTTTTGCCGGGTGGCTGAATCGTGCGACAAACAGACAGACAGAGAGACAGACATAAAAAAATTTCTGCATTCAAGTATCCCAAGAAAGACTATCGTCTTTAAATTCAATCTTCACAGTGGCATGATTGTATCCCTTAAAGCTTTTGTGCTAAACAAATCTGTGCTTGGCTTCTTTTTACTTCTTAAAAACTGCTTTTCCCCAGATCATATCACTACGAAACAGAATATTTGTTGTTAACCCTGATTGCCCATCAAGATGTTTCGACTGCAGTAGAATAAAGTGTTTTCTTCGTCCTCACGCTTTATTTTTTTTCCTTCCTGTTCTTTCTACCTTTCTTCTCTTTCTTCCCCTATGTTGCATATTGATCCTGCACGTTTCCATAATCTGGCATTGTTTAATAATACTGTGTACGCATTTTATATGGCGCTGCGACAAGCCGAATTGCCTCAATATCAGCGTAATGTTTCAGAGAATCGCCAGAGCTGCCTAAAGAAAACCGTGGAAGGTATAAGGGACGTTAATTGTACCGTTTTGAGTGTGCTGTAGTAACTCTGATAGATATGTAAAGAATGTAAAGCGAACGAAAAGACAACTTGCCGACGGCTGGGGCTGAACCTGCGACCTTCGGATTACGAGACCAGAGCTCTCACCTAGTGAGCTACGACGACCGCCGCCGTAGCTCATTTGGTAAGAGTATCGGCCGCTTAATCCGAAGGTTGCACGCTCGGTCACTGCGGCTGCAACTTGTCTAGTCGTCCACTTTACTTTCTTCACGTCTATGCCACAATTACTACAACACATTTCACAGCACTATTAACGTCATCTATACCTTCCTTGGTTTCATTATACGCGGGTTTTCATTAACGCTGTGTCCAACCAAGAAACGAGCCCTCGGTATCCGGTTCCTTCATTTAAGGTAGGTCACTACTTTCGAGAAAAAATTACAGTTGCAGTCCAAAAGCTATAATTATGGTTTTGGCTTGTAGGGATTAGGTAAATTTAAACATTAGAGTGATGAAACTGCTAAAATGTAAAACGCAAAATTTATAAAAATCAAAACCTGTCAAAATATGCATGTTGCGCCAGCAGTCATAACTACAAGATGGTTGGTGGGACTGAAACGCGACTCTGGAGGTACGTAGTGAGGGCACTATCCTGTGCATCTAACCTCCACGATCACGCCATCTCTAATCTAAGGCGCGTTATCGCAAAAAGAATGAAAAAGTTCATATTTGACAGGTTTGTTTTGCACACACTTGGCCATAGTACAAAAAGTTACAGCTCATTTGCAATATTTCTGCTTGAATGCACAGCGCAATATATAAAGAAATAGTATGCAAAATTGTATGTACAAATGTTTATCAGAAGGAAAGTTATCACTGTTCGCGTATGTTTAGGATGCAAGAAATCAATCTTTGAGAAAATTGGCTTTAAAGATTTTAATCGAATGTACATATAACAAAGAAACATTCAATATGTCTGATATTCTCCAGGATCATAGCTTGGGACCTTTTCTGAAGCAGCGCATCTCTTTTTGAACGAGCTGAAGCACGTATACTTTTTCTAGCTCATTTTGCGTCTCTAGCTGACCCTCATCTATGTGCGGCACGGCGGGTCCACGCTTGGTATATTGATTGCATAACTTTCGTTGATGCTTCTTTTTTGTCCTATACTTTGCCATATTTCATGGAGTACTATAACTTTCTCCTTGAAAGGCCACAACTAAGTCCAAAAGCTCGAAGTGGTGTGCGAAAAAGTACAGACAGCCGAGCGAAAAGGCGCACAACTTAAACAACAGAGTGTCGCAGCAGTGTAGTGCAAATTTTCTAATAAATCAAAAACATCATGCCCCACAAGCTTTAGAATGCACTAAGACACTTAGCATTACGTAATATGTATAACAAAAAACATTTATGACGGCATGGCAGATGTTGTGAAATCAGAAACCTTCAGTTTCGGTTTTGAATGCGCCTTGGATGTGTTGGAAAAATTGTCATAATTTTCGAACGGCTCAAGATACCTACATAATTCTTTTTGGTAAATATTTTTCAGTGGACAAGGAGCTTGAAATTCCGAATTGAAAAAAAATCATTCTTTTTCAAAAAATTCGTTTATGAAGGTGCTGACCTACCTTAAAGGAAACCGAGTTGCTTGACTTACTTCGGTGACTAAGAATTAAAATACCTGGTGTGCAGTGCATTAATATTATTAGCGCGAATATGTATCTGCGTCTTCCTAGTCGACTTTTACTCTGATTAATACGCAAACGCTCGCCGACCTGTTACTTGCGTCACCGCAAACAACGCAGAACCTGAGTGAATTCATTCTCCAAGAGTTAAAAAATGCTTTAACAGGATACATCTCTATAACCAACGTCCCTACAAAGTGTACTTGTCAAAGCAGCAGGTGCTACCTTGAAGTAGACAAGTCAACTTCTCGAAACGTTCGCTCAAGCGACACCACCTGCTCACGAATTTTTCATTGCTTTACACCCATAGTTTAAAGCCTCACTTGCGTTACATGTTTTTTTTTGGCAAATGTAGTGGGCATTATCAAAGGACCAATGTATGACATTTGAGAATCAAACGATTAAACTCTGCAGTATCAATAATAGTCAAGATATTTTTTTTACTGCCGTGAAACATTCGAATTCGGAACGCCCTGCTGCACGTGTAATCGATACGATCTTGTTCTTGTATTATAAGGGCACGTTTATGTGCGGTGTACACAGCTCTCTATACATCTATGTGCAGAAGGTACGTATTTCAGGAGATGTGTTCGGGCCCCGCCACAGTGGTCTAGTGTTTATGGCACTCGACTGTTGACCCGAAGGTCGCAGGATCGAATCCCGGCCGAGGCGGCTGCATTTTCGATGGAGGTGAAAATGTTTGACGCCCGTGTACTTATACTGAGGTGCACGTTGAGAAACCCCAGGTGGTTGAAATTTCCGGAGCCCTCCACTACGGCGTCTCTCATAATCATATCGTGGCTTTGGGACGTTAAACTACAGATAATAATTGAAGTATGCGGAATTTACGCAAGATATGGATGTAATATGATATCAAGATTTTGAGAGCGCCATACAAGTCACGTTGAATTTATGTTCGCTTTAAGCATAGGCTCCGTGCAATACATTATTTCTATTTATAGTTTTCTTAATAGTAAGCTTTTTCAAAGCCAGCCTGCTCAATTTAGTGTGCTCATTATAAGCGTTGTATATCGTGCTGCGTGCGATACATGTAAGACTGATAACCTCTTGAAAAAAATACCACCTAGTTGTATTTACTTTGGAGCAGTTTAAAAAAACAATTACACGAACGTATCTTCTCAATCATCACAAACATTTTGAACTTTTAAATAAAAAAATTGTCATCGGAAAGTTTGTTCGAGTCCAATCATGATTGTACAAAAAGTTATTGTTTTTAAACCGCTCAAAATAAATGACACATTTCATTGGTCAGATCATTGTCAAAAAGTTGCTCTTTTCAGCATCAACGAGGAATTTCCCATTATTTCAACAATAATTGCCTTTAGAAAACTTTGAAATCGTTTCCCTCTGAGCTTGAATTTGTAGTTGTTCTCCTGCAAGTATTTCGGGTAACCTAAATGAAACCTGCCAGGCAAGTAGCTGCATCATTGTACAGGAAGTTCACGGGTGACTGAAGAACGTCAAGCGGCAGTCAAAATTTCAACAAAACCTAAAGCACGATGTTCATCGTGGTTCATCGCGGTTCCTAGCTTTATTAAACTCATTAGTTTCGTTCTTTTTCTTATCAACAAAGCAAATGACATCTGATGCAGCCTTCGGGGTATATAAGGGCAACCAAAACGCTCGCTAGCATATCGTCATCACTGCCTGTTTGTTGTCGCTAAACAACTGGTGAATAAATTCATCGAACATGCATCCCTTATTGTAATTTCGAAAGGCGATTTAGGTAGCCAATTGTTAGAATTGTGTGTGACATATTCTGAAAGTGCGTTCGTGAATGTTGGCGCAACGGGAAACAATCTCCAGATACGATTAATTGCCTTTGTGGCTAAGGCTTCTTCAGCGAAAAACAGTTGTTTTTTCTGCCCGTTTATGTTTATTGCGCAAGTACATCTGATTATATTGCGCTATAAAAATTTAATATAACGTTGAATGCTTGAGCTTTAAGGCAAGCACCAAATGAAATAAACGATTCGAATACATTTCTCGAGGTTATAAAAGAGTACCTTAGTGACGATTCAATGCATTGTTTGTACCGACGAAACTGGGCAACTAGTACCTCATTTATTTTATTGCGGAGTCTCAACACCTTCTTCCCATATAGAAAAACCGCTTCTCTGGAAAGCATTTCTGCCATACATTTCGACAATTTTTATCAGGGTTGCACTTCATTCCTTGCATTGTTAGTACTTCAAGGCAAGGAAGTGCATCTAGGTAACTTATAACCTAATGGTGAACCAGTTGGTACGCATTCATCTTCGCAAAAACTGGGCTGCAAACACGCACACCAGGGAGTAGTCAAGGCACCAGAAACATCGCAATGAAGCAGGATTGTTTAGCTAAGTAACGGAGCACAGAAAAGGGCTCAGAATCCATCAGAATGCAGTGCTTAATGAACACAAACACACGGGGCCAGAACGAGGACGGGCGCTGAATACCACAAATAAAGCTTAGAATAACAGAGAGCTGAGCTAATTGGTGCGTATTCATGCAAAAAGACTGGGAGTGCAAGCGTGGACACAAGGCAGAAGTGAAGGCGCCACAAACACCACGGCTATTGTGGTGCCTTAACTTCTGTCTGGTGCCTGTGTTAGCACGGCCAGTCTTTTAACATGTGGGAGAGCTCCTGAAGTGGACATTAAAAAAAGAATTTCGCGTATTCTGACGAATATTTAATAATAAGGAGAAAATGCTCCATATTTTTATACAAAGCACAGATATAATGTAAAACGCTGATACGTTGCTGTGTATTTTAGTGACTGGCTAACAGCAAAATAAATTTCATCGCAGCAAAAATCAACATGAACCGTTTCCTCGGAATGGACCTTCTTGTGGCGGTCGCCGTTGCACTGGGTAAATTCGTTAATTTTCATATTTACGTATGTGCGCGACTACACGACTACTGTTCACTCTATATTCACTGTACTTTGTTTCGTATTTCATAACCCTGGCTCTTCAGAGTGAGTAGAGGATGAGGCTATTTTGTCCTATCGAAACACTTTCCTTGCTGCTCCCATGAAATGAGTTTCTGAAGATACGATGCAGCACCATGGCGTTTTGATGAAGTACATAGCAAAAGTGGAATATAGGAGCGTACACTTTAGAAAAGCGTAGACATTTGACTGAAAAAGAAGAAATGAAGCTCAAAGGATTGCTCATAAAGGCTCTTGTATGTGTGGTATGAAAGAAGAAGACACGTATCCTTAAGCAACTCCGATAGCAACCTCGTAGCCAAAGGAAACTTGTCCAGTGCAATGCTCAAAGAATGTCAGATAATGCTTAAGTAATTAGGCATCAGGTACTAACAGAGCAAGGAATTTCCATTTCGCCAGATTGCCTTTACTGGGACAATCATAGAAAAGAATCATAAAGGCGTTGCAACAGTAACCACGACAAAACGGAAACAGCATTTATTAGCCCATTGAAAGGCATTTTTCAAGAATTATGCCTTTCATACAGTAAGGTATTCAGCGTACAAGCGGGAGACTTGCTATAAAGATGTAACTACTCCGTGCATAAGGTAAAGATATGAAGTGAACTGCCATTTAGTAGCAACAGCTGTGTATCCGCTAATATACATACAAACTTATTGTTCAGAGCTAACGTTCAGTAGGGAGGCAATACAGCTTATAGATTTGAAATCAGACTGTTACAAGAAGAATCAGTAAAGAATACATGATAAGGAATACATGAAACAGCGATAAGCACACACATGTAAATATGAGTTAAGTTATTCAATTGCAAAGGTCAGGTTTCCCGCGCGATCAGCAAAATCAGTCGAATTGAACGACAAGATTACATTACTATTAAGCTGAAACGGGTGCACCACTGCTCCACTAAAAATGAAGAAGGCAAAAACTGTCATCATCATCAACGGGTATGTGCCAAAGAAATTGGGTAAACTCCACTACTTACCACTGGCCCACTAAAATGAAATAGGCAACAGTTAGCCCAACAAATGTGCTACAGATACTGGGTAAATGACCGTACTCACCACTGGTCCACTAAAAAAGAAGAAGGCAACATTAGCCCAACAAATTTCCAACAGAAATTGTTGAAGTCCTAGTACTCACCAATGGTCCACTAAAACTGAAGAAGCAAATGGCTGTGGACAACGGCGGCGAGCAGAAGACCCCGACTACGTACAACACGAGAATACTAGGTAACGGGAAAGGCCATGAAGGCTGCGAGATGACCCCGAAGCGTTAGAAAGTTTACGCCAAATACGACGTGCCCGTAGATCTATAAGAGATGCGGACGCTTGCTTTCAACGCGAGGTTCTGTTACTGCAGTTTGGACATCCGTGTCCTGTATGCGACTGTTTGTTGTTTAACTCGAACCTTTCTGCGCTGAGAATTAAAATAGAAACAACTTAGCATCACCTATATAAAACCTAGCAACGACCTAGAAGCAACCCAGAAACAACTTGCATCACCTAGCTAAGGCCTAGAGACAACCTAGAAGCAACCAGATTAGTATTCAGTATCGTCCAGTTCCGCTGTTTCAAGCCTTGCTCGCCTTAGTGCAAGCTTCACCATATGTTATCTTTGGATTCGTGTATTAGCAGTAAACATTTCAGTTAAATGCATCAACAGGCTTCACACTTTTCCTTAATCAAGCGACGCGCCGCCAAGCTTGAGGAAGCGCACTCAGTTTTCAGTCACGGCGGACGCATATTGATGGATGCAAATGAGATCACCCGCGTGCCTAATTCAGGTGCATATTAAGGAACGACAGCTCGAAACTAATATAGAAGTCCCAATTGCAGCGTTCCTCTATATATGATGCTTTTAGACGCAAAATAAGAGAATTGTCTTTCTTGTAGGTGTCATCCAGACTTATTTTTTGTATGCGTCCTCGTCCAGCTGTGATCATCGTGGCTCCAAATGAAGCTGCTGCTCTTGGCGGCGGCGTCGGAGGTGCCGATTGAATTATGCTCGGCCGCAAGAAATAAATAACTGGGCTCCTTGGCTACAGTGATGCTTGTACTAAAGGCTGATTAGTGTAGCATTGTGTGCAATAAAGCGCATAAAGAAAAAAGCCTGTGTGTATATCTGTATGACCGTGACTAGGGGATGTTTTCGGTCATTATTGAGTGTATTCAGCTGTACATTTTCACTGCGGCCGTGACAACTGCTGCAGCACGCATATAATATTACATTTTGGTTACCTTACATATATACTGGAAATAAAAATAAAATAAAAAAGCCTTAGATTGGAACCCGGCGCAATGTTCCTTTATGTGACGCGCAGTCATTTCTTGCTCTCGCCAACCCGTCAAAAAAGGGTAACCTTTATCATATTTTCTGATGCCTCCGACCCGTTGTCAAATTAAGCGCCGCAAGCAACTGCCGCGGCACATCGGGGAAGAGCTGTGTACCAGCGCTCACTGCCTTGCATGCGTAATCATGCAAACCCCAATTACACTTTGTAGTAGAATATGTCGGGGCACATACATGCTAGAAGAATTCTTCCAAGTGGAGTTGTGTAGAAACACGACTGCCTCCAACTTTTCAATGCAAACATACCCGCTTGCTGAAGTCACTAAAAAGCTGGTTGGGTCACTGCAGTCACTTGTAATGAAATTAGAATTGATCAATATTGATGCATTCGTGAAAAATCGCGCACCGTTACAAACTGGCAAAAATCTTGCCGAATTGGCAGCGGCGACTGGTGGAGAAGAAGCAAGCACTAGTGCATCGCTTCTTGTCTGTTTCGCTCACTTAATATTGTCCTGTTGATATTCCGGTGCAGCTGCAGCGCATAGTGTTGCAGGCGTCCTTCTCTCAGGTCTGTAGCCAGGGGAAGGCGCTAGAATAGGGGGTTACCCTAGAACCCCCCCCCCCATTTTCGGTGGAGGGGGTGGTTGATCGGGAGAAAAATGAAAATAGTTGTGTTTCTAAAATCGTCAAAGCCTTCAGCAAGTGCCCCTTCCCGCCCCCCCCCCCGGAAAAAATTCCTGGCTACGGGCCTTCCTTCTGTCATCCTTATGTAAACTGTGTTAAGGTGTTTAATAGACAGCACTCAACGACAATGACTAATGGCGACAGTCACGGCAAGGCACGAACTCCCTGCGCGAGTGGCGTTCTTTTACAAGCAACCAAAGAGGACGACCCACTAGAAGGCGCTGGAGAGGGCAACCCATTACCATGTCCCAAGGCTTATCTGCAATTACCCTGGGTACGAAAAGGGAGCCGCCCGGCGACCTAACAGCTGGTCACTATGAGCGGGTCATAGTAGGTCTTGAGGCGCTCCACGTTGACAATTTCGCGCCGTCGACAACGCATGTCTGAAGATGGTTCGATGGGTTCGATCAGGTAGTTGACCGGGGATGTGCGCTCGACGACACGGTAGGGGCCTTCGTATTTCGGCAGCAGTTTTTACGAGAGCCCACTTGCAGTGGAAGGGACGGAGAGCCATACGAGCGCTCCAGGAAGGAACGTGGGCGCAGAAGGGGTGGTGCCATCACGAATGCTCTTCTGCCGCTCTTGTTCATGCGTTGTAAAGGTCTTGGCGATCTCGCAGCACTCTTCAGCAAGCCTGGCTGTGTCAGAAATAGGCGCACACTCCGATGGATTAGGCTTGTATGGGAGTATCGTGTCGATGGTATGCGACGGGTGCCTTCCGTACATTAAGAAGAAGAGTGAAAAACCAGTAGTGCTCTGAGGGGCGGTGTTATAGGCGTAGGTGACGAAGGGCAGAATGGCATCCCAATTTGTGTGATCGGCGGCGACGTACATTGAGAGCATGTCGCCGAGCGTGCGGTTAAAGCGTTCGGTTAGGCCATTCGTCTGCGGGTGGTAAGCAGTAGTTTTGCGGTGAACAGCATGGCACTCTTTGACAATGGCTTCGACGACTTCCGACAAGAAGACACGGCCTCGATCACTGAGAAGCCCCTGGCGTGGACCGTGCCGCAGCAAGGATCGGTGTAGGATGAAGGAGGCAACATCACGCGCTGTAGCAGCTGGGATGGCGGCGGTTTCGACGTATCGCGTTAGATGGTCAAGAGCTACGATGGCCCAGCGGTTGCCAGCCGACGTCAGAGGAAGTGGTCCTTACAAATCGATGTCCACGTGCCCAAACGGACGGTTAGGGCGAGGTAATGGTTGTAGACCGGCTGGCGACACGTGCGTTGAAAGGTTTCGGCGTTGGCAATCGAGGCAGGAGCGAACGAACTTCTGCACGTAGCGGTACATCCCGCCCCAGAAGTATCGTTGTCGAATGTGGTGGTAAGTTTTGGATACCCCAGAGTGCGCGTATTGCTGATAAGAGTGGAAGCACTCGCATATTTCAGAACGCAGACTGAGGGGCATCACTAGTAGCCACTGGCGGCCGTCGGCGTTGTAATAGCGTCGGTGCAGCAGGTCGTCACGAATGGCAAAATGGTGGGCTTGACGACGCAACGCGCGAGTGGATGGTGTTGCCGACGGAACAGTGAGCAGGTCGATCAGCGAGGCGATCCATTTATCCTTGCGCTGTTCGGAAGTGATGGTGTGAACGTCGATGGAGGAAACAGTAATGTAAGATACTGAGCAGGAGGCATTGTCGTCAGGCAAGGGGAAGCGCGAAATGAAGTCGGCGTCAGCATGCTGTCGTCCGTTGCGATACAGCACGCGAATGTCGTAGTGTTGCAGGCGAAGTGGCCAGCGGGCGAGAGAGCCTGAGGGATCCTTCAATGACGACAGCCAGCATAGTGCATGATGGTCGGTGACGACATCAAATGGGCGACCATGCAAATAACGTCGGAATTTTGTAAGAGCCCAGATCATCGCCAGGCACTCTTTTTCCGTGACGGTGTAATTGGTCTCGGCTCGAGTAAGCGTGCGGCTTGCGTATGACACGACATATTCTTTCAGGGAACCCTGGTTTGCGTTGCGCAAGAACAGCGCCGAGGCCTACAGCGCTGGCGTCCGTGTGTACCTCCGTTGGGGCCGTAGGGTCGTAGTGGCGTAGTATGGCAGGAGACGTCAACAAACGACGGAGCTTTGCAAACGTGTCGTCACACACGGACGACCACGAATTTCGGGGTCCGTTACTTCCAAGGAGCTTCGTCAGAGGCGATATGATGGTGGCAATGTTTCGTATGAAGCGTCGAAAGTATGAACAGAGTCCGACGAAACTGCTCAGTTCTTTGACGGACGTAGGTTTGGGAAATTCGGCCACGGCCCGAAGCTTGGCCGGATCGGGAAGGATTCCTACTTTGGACACGACGTAGCCGAGAATTGTCAGTTGCCGTGCCGCAAATCGGCGCTTCTTCAGATTCAGCTGGAGGCCAGCGTTGCTCAAACGTGTCAAAACATGCTGCAGACGTTGGAGATGCGTGGAGAAGCCCGGAGCGAAGATGACGACGTCGTCCAGGTAACACAGGTACGTGTGCGTGTGCCATTTCAAGTAGCGCAGAACGGTGTCCATCATGCGCTCGAAGGTCGCGGGCGCATTACACAGACCGAACGGCATGATGTTGAACTCGTACAATCCGTCCGGCGTGACAAAGGCTGTCTTCGGTCGAGCGTCATCAGCCATGGGTACTTGCCAGTACCCCGAGCGCAAATCGAGAGATGAAAATAAATCTGCTCCTTGGAGGCTGTCAATCGCGTCGTCGATTCGCGGCAGTGGATAACATCCTTGCGGGTGATCTTGTTGAGCCGTCGGTACTCCACACAGAACCGCACGGAACCGTCCTTCTTCGCAACGAGAACAGGAGACGCCCATGGGCTGTCGGAGGACCGAATTACATCGCGTCGAAGCATATCGTCCACTTGCTCGTTAATTACCTGGCGTTCTGTGGGAGACACGCGATATGGACGTTGCCGCAGTGGTTTTTGGGCGCCAGTGTCGATGCGATGCGTAACAGCGGACGTGCAGCCAAGGAATGTTTGCCCGACATGGAAAGAATGACGAAATTCATCCAACAAGCTAGGAACACTGCACCGACGTAAGGTTGTCAGCAATGGAGGGACCAAATACAACAGTGGGTGACGAATCACACGTGGAAACAGCACAGATGGTGTGGGAACTGGTACAGTGCGAGTCATCGGGTGCGTCCAGAACTTGTGCCTCTTCAAGGGGTTCCACTTTGCCGAGATATTCCCCTCAAACCAACGTAACAATGCACGGGAATGGGTTGGTAACAAAAATAGCGGTGCTGCCCTGAGTGACTCGCACGGTCGCGAAAGGTACCAGCAACCCTTTCCTAGTGCCGACGCGGGCAGATGGCGAAAGGAGTGCAATGGTGTCGGAGAGACCGGCGCAGTAGACCGACACAGCCGTTGACGAGTTTGGAGGCACTTTCGTATCGTCTTTGACGAGGATCTTGCTCACTGCTGATGGACTGTCTGTCGGCGTCAAATGTGTGAACGGTGAGAGTTCGATTTTGGCTGGTGCGCAACGAACTACGGCGTCGTGGCGGGAGAGGAAATCCCATCCCAGGGTGACGTCGTGAGAGCATGCCGCAATTATGATGAACTCGACGTCGTACAGAACGTCCTGAATGACGACGCGAGCAGTGCATACTGCTGTAGGATGAATAGTCTGGGAGCTCGCGGTACGGAGGGACATCCCATAAAGCGGCGTCATCACTATTCGAAGTAAGCGGCAAAGTTTTGCGTCCATAACGGATACAGCGGCTCCAGTATCGATAAGGGCCGATGCGCGAACAGCGTCCACAAACACGTCGATTACATTCGATGGACTTCGCTGAGGGCTTTCACAGTTCGATAGCGTCGCAGCCCTTGACTCCTGGACTGCGACGACTAGTTTTCCTGCTCTCGTGCGACCGAACGTGGCCGCATGGGTGACAATGAGCGAGGTCGTGGAGACGGAGAGCGGCGAGTAGCTGGAGGTGGGCGTGACGCCAGCGACATAGGTGGAGGTGGTTCGTAGAATGCACGGCTTGACTGGCTGGTGACTGGTGACGCGACTCGAGGCGGCTGAACGCGTTGGCAATAACTTGCCACGTGACCGGCGTAACCGGAAGCAAAGCAGATGGGCCGGTTGTCGGGGGTGCGCCATCGATTCGCCGGGGTAGGTCCCGCCCATGTCGCAGGACGCGATTGACGGGTCGGCTGCTGAAATGACTGCATGGTGGGCTGCAGTCGGGGCCGAGGGATGGCGTCAGCATATGTAGCCGGCACACCCGCTTCAAAGAATGGAGGTCTAGCGGCGGCTTCCGCGTAACTCATTGGGGCAGCCACCGGAATTACTTGGGGCGTCCTGGCGACAACTGGAGCGTAACTCTGGGCGCAGGAGCCGTAGGTTGCGGGTGGTACTCAGGCATGACCTCCGCAATTTCCTGCTCAATCGCTCGGCGGAGAGGAGGAAGGGTGGTCGACGACTGCTGAACGTGCGGCGGGTGGGCAAAGGCGAGCAGGGAAACCTGCCGTGCAATTTCCTCGCGCACGAATGACTTGAGTCCTGCCAGCAACGCTGCCTGGTCATATATTGCCGCCCAGCCTGCAAGCTCTGCGTCGCGTGATGGGGAGCGACGGGTCATCGAACGCTGCCGGCGGAGCTCCTCGTAGCTCTGGCACAGCGTTATAACCTCGGCCACTGTGCCAGGGCTTTTGGCAAGCAGCATGGTGAAGGCATCGTCGCCAATGCCTTTCATTACGTTCCGGCTTTTGTCAGACTCAGATATGGTTCCGTTGGTCTTCTTACACAAGTCGAGGACGTCTTCGATATAACTTGTGAAAGATTCACCAGCCTGCTGAGCTAGTTTACGTAAGCGCTGTTCTGCTTGCAGCTTACGAACTGCTGGGCGGCCAAAAACGCTGATGATGGCGGTCTTCAAATCGGACCAAGTCGCAAAATCGGACGAGTGGTTGTTGTACCACAAGCTTGCTACGCCCGCGAGGTAGAATACCAAGTTGCTTAACTTGCCTTCTTCGTCCTATTTGTTCGGGATGCTGACGCGCTCGTAAATTGCGAGCCAGTCCTCCACGTCGGTGCTATCGGCGCCAGTGAAGATAGCTGGATCGCGTATACGGGGGACACCGGGACATGGGCTCGTTGCGAGAGGAGGCGTTCGCTGGGCGGCGTCTTGAGGCATGGTAGATGGCAGGGTACGGGATCGAAGCTCCAGGGGCATTGAATGGGAGCAGAGCACTCTCCACCAAATTGTTAACGTGTTTAATAGACAGCACCCAACGACAATGAGTAATGGCGACAGTCACGGCAAGGCACGAACTCCCTGCGCGAGCGGCGTTCTTTCACAAGCAACCAAAGAGGACGACGCACTAGAAGGCGCTAGAGAAGGCAACCCATTTCTACAAATGCTTCAGCAGGTCCGTTGCAGTACCATGCAAAGAATGGTGAGTTCTCGGAAACTGAAACGCCATAGACGACTCGCATGCCAATCGGTGTTTTTCTTCTAGCACTGGCGGTTGCTGGAGACTCCAAAGTGGTAATCCTGTATAGAACTAAAGTGGCGTTCTTGGTCCTACATAATCAAATTGTTTGACCTTGCGACCGAGGATCACCGGTGGAGAAAAAATAGGGGCATTGACCATGCGAGCTCACCACTGTATTTCATTCGCAGAGCGCGGTACTTGTTCAGTGACGGCACCTTTTTTACATCTACCACTTAAGCATGTGTACTCTTTTCGTGCCTTTTCAAGACTCTACTTTGGGGTTACTTTGAGCGTCGCCCAGGAGATCGTCCTTGGCTGACGAAGTAGTATTTCTTGCTTATTCATAAGATCAGATATATTTAATCTTTATTATGATGTGGATATCGCCGGCTCAAACCGCCGTTCACATCAGATGACCACTATAACCACCGATGGCGCTAGGCAGCAGTTGATACAATAAATTTCTGTACACTCTTTGCGCCGTTGTTGCTCGCTACGGGTCACTGCGGCGCTTACTCGGCGTCTGTCTGCTGCCTTATATGGATATATCTATAGCAAAGGGCGTGCATTATCTCGTTTAACACACGCGAAATGCCTTATAAAGCTCTCCATCTCTATTTAACAGCGAAGCTGTTTAATCTATTGGTAACTTGTGCTCTGTCGAGCAAAACTCCACAGGTGTGTATGCGCCACAGGAAATGGGCAAGGCCGAATACTGAGTAAAGCAGGTGAGAGCGTTAAATGAAAACGATGCTCCACGAAGTGAAGCACGTTAAACACGTGAAAAAGAGCGATAAAAAGAAAAAAGAGAGAGAGATTAAGGGAATAAAGACATAAAAAGCAAGGAAGATAGAAATAACGAGCCACAAAGAAAGAGATAGAAAGAAGCACAGATAGAGAGAGAGAAAGAGATGGAAGGGAAGATAGAAAGTCAAAATAAAACATAGTAAGAGGAAGAAACAGACAGGAAAAAACAGACAATAAAAAGAGATAGCAAGAACAGAGAGCAAGAGAGAAAGGGAAAGAAAGAGAGAAGTACAGAGAAACAAAAAACAGAGGGAAAGAAGCAGAGAACGAGATAAAGGAAGGAAAGAAAGGGAAATTAAGTTAGAAAGAGCGAGACAGAGAAAGAAATAGATAGAGAAAAAAAAAGAAAAAAAAAAGATGGCTGATCCCTCCGTCATAGGAATCATTATAACACGAAAGTGAAAAGTGTGTTCGCAGAAGTAGTTGGCTGTTTATCGTCTATTCATATATGAGAGTTTGTACAATGTCTATTGGGTGTTTCGCAGCTATAGCACCGTTTCACGTGGATGCACCCACGTTGACGCATAGTGCTACATCTCCAACGCGACGGTAACGCCCATGATCATGACTAAACCTTTACCGTAGCTGGAGTTGTTAACATATTGGCCTCGAGGCCCACTACTGGAAACGCCGGCGCCACCGTCGGCGTGACGTACTTGGCAGGATCACGTGGTCTCCGCGGCCGCGTCGGCCGCTTGTGGCGCACTGCCGCGTGCTTTGAAAACGAGTTTCAAGTCCCGCATGCGCTGCGGTCTGTTGAAATTCGGAAGTTTTCTCTCATTTTCTACTCAATTGAAACCATTTTAATAGAGTGGCTGCCTAACATGGGGCTCTACCGCTCGGTGCCGCAGCGCCGCGCTTACGCAAAGGAGCCCAGTGTCAGCCTGCACTGGTAACCGCGGGACAAGAAACAGCGTGAAGCATGGGTTGTAAAGCTAATAACCAGCAAGTAGCCATCCGCTACGAGTCTTGTGTGCAACAAGCACTTCCGCGACGAAGACTTTTGTTACTGCGTCGGTCCTGCGCTGTTCGGTGAGTAGCAGACAGCGCGCACTGAGACGATGGCTCGCGCGCGCTTCCCGCCGGCAAATGATGCTTATCTGCCACAGGATGGTAAAAGCGCTACATTTTACCACGTGCGATGCCATCTCAGACCCCTCCAATGCGACCTCTTGATCGTCGGCCCCGTGCTCAGCGTCCGCAAAATCGGCTGCAGATGCGCAAGTCATTGTTTAGATACGTTGAATTAAAAAATGCACAGGGTCCCTTATGCATTCGTTAAAGATGACTAGAAGGCGAAAGCCATCTTCTTGTCAGTCGATGTACTGATTCTCCCGCGTTACTGTATTTTCTTTCTTTTCCTAGGCGTCGCATGCTACTACATGCTCGGTCTCGTAGACTGGTTCTCCTTCCACCAGCTACATGCTCGGTCTCGTAGACTGGTTCTCCTTCCACCAGCAATCTCGAAGTGGTGAAGCTTTCGTCTATGATTTTGTTGATCACAGAGAGCGGCAAGTTCACTGGAATGCAAACGGAACGATAATAAGGAGCATTAAAAAAAGGCGTCGCATTTGCTCACGTTTTGTGTGAGCACCAAACGAAACGAATGCGCTGAATAAAGAAACAGAAGCAGTGGCATTTGCCCGCTGAGAAGACCGATCAATACGCAGTGCGAGACAACTTGTCAAATGACATTGAAACGTACCCGAATTTAGACCGAAAAGGAAAAAAAAACACTGAATCGTCGGGACGGCAGATCACAAAGTTGCCATGCGCACCGAAGCCGCAGTTGTAAGGAAATTGTTTTTGAACTGCTCTGATAGCGTCCGCGCAACAGTAGTTGTTTGTTTACTCACAAATTCTCATGTTTTGCGGCCTAAAGTTCACAGCGCGGTGCCAAAACGCGCTCGTAGCAAAAGCGAAACCATCAGTACGAACATACATGCAGACGCTCATACATGTAGAGGCACCGTCAGTCGTCGCGAACCCGTGCGATCGCTGGCTTGAGGCTTCTTTCTGTTATGCTCCGTTTGGTTATACAGGCAGTCTACTCTAACGAGATATTTCACATAGTTTGCACTCAACGAGTGACTACCTTTCACGCAAGAAGCCGGTTCAGGGGTCTCCAACGCGGTGACAGCGTGAAGCGGGTGCTCGGTTTTCTGCAAAGAGACAGCGACTGTAGACTATCTTGTGCTTTCAGTTCGTTGAAAATTATTATCTTGACAGTAAAGAACACAGTTCATTTCGAAAGTACTTACAGAAATGCCCTGGAGGGCTTCCGCGAGGTGTTTTTGTAGAGCGCCGACAGCAAAACCTATGGCTAGCACGCAATCGAGGCGCGTCCGATAGAGGGCGACTCCGTAACTCCTCGAGGCCAATACCTGGACACGGCATATCGTGAGTCCCGCGCAAGGATTGCATCAACAAGCACATAGTAAACACTGGTACTCCATATGCACCCCTTCAAAGCGTCGTCAGTTGAGGAGGGGAACGGCAAGGTGTGCGCTCCTGTGTAATAAGGTAAACAACGCCTGTGTTCATGCATGCACTACCACGCTGCGCTTCAGGAACAGTGTAGGCAGAGGTTCGTAGTTTGATCAGTTGTTAAGTGCCCACTATGCCATAACTATACCTTTTGCAAGTCAGCCAAGGGCCCACTACGCGTCCGTAAGGCAACACGCGATCCTACGCAGCTGTTCACTTTGTTCATGCGTTTGCTGCTGCTGATGATAATATGTCTAAGCGCTTTGTAAGTGGCGGGCCTTTAAAACACACACTTGTTGCGCAATTCACGTGCTTTTACGCCACTTCTGCCACGCAATATTACATGCATTAAGCAGACTCCTTCCACTACATGACATTCATATGGTGTTTTTTTTTCGCAGCAGTTTCAAGAAATGACGCAGCTCTGTGGCTCACTCACAGTTTCAAGGAATCACGCAGCCCTCGAATCTCACTCAAACCTGAAGAATTTTATTACATATATTGTTTGCATGTTCCTCGATTATTCATATATATTTTTTTCTTTTTTCGAAGCAGTTTCAAGAAACAGGGTGGCTTTGTGGTAGAACACCTGCTTGCCAGGCATACGGCCTAGTTTCAGTTATCAATCGAACCCGAAGATTTTTATTATGAATTTTATTTGCGTCTTTCTCAATTTTTCGTTGACGGACATAGTTATTTTTCGCTCACAAATAACGACGCTGACAACGACGCAGAGACAGAAATTTCTGCGAAACAAGCTGTTCAACGTTCCCGCGTCAAAAACTTTGAAGACTCTTGAGACTCGCCGCAAGAGTAGAAGGCCATAGCTTAATCGAGCCGCGTGCACATTGCGTTCTCAATCGCTAGCCTCGCTTCGGTTCTTGATGCATGCCTCAACCGTGCCGTAAGGAAACGAACTACTGTGCGAATGACATTGGCCCTTTCTAAGTATCCTAGAATGCCTACTGAAAGTACAGTTCTTAAGAGCCCACTGCGCCAAAAGTATTCCTTTTGCGAATCAGCGAAGGGCCCACTACGCGTGCCTTAAGGCGACACGCGATTCTACGCAGCTGTTCACATTGCTGGTAGTTTTGCTTCTGAAGATGGTTAAGCGCTTTGTATTTATTGATTTTATTTATTTTCATACTCTCAGGGCCTGAGGGCATTACAGAGAGGAGTGGTCTCAAAAGCACACATCAATAACTGCAATTTTGAAGTCGGCAGATTCTTCGATTGCAGCAATTGAGGCAGGAAGGTTGTTCCAGTCATTGCTTGTTTGCGGCAAAAAAGAAGCATTGCAAGTATTATTGCGGCATAAGGGAACTTTAACATTAAGGTGATGGGCGAACTGTGGTGATACATGATCTGGGGAAAGCAAAATATCATTTTTAAGTGTTGGATTCGTGTAAAACACTTTGTGAAATAGATTTAAGCGGAAGTAGTTACGGCACGACTTAAGTGTTGCTAGACCTAGGGTAGCTTTCATTGAGGAAGCACTGGCGCAGCGGTTGGAATTAGAAAGCCCAAAACGAGCTGCACGTTTCTGAACGGACTCAAGGGCTGTAGTTATTACGGAACTACATGGATCCCAAATAGAAAAAGCGTACTCCAAATCGGATCAAACGAGTTTCGAGGAAAATTTAGGTTTCAAAATCTGGAGGAACGGATGAAAAATAAAGGCGGAAAAATACAAGCACGCGATTAACGTTACTAATTGCATGTTCAACATGCATATTCCAAGAGAGGTTGTGTGTTATATGCACGCCAAGAAAAAGGTAAATAGTAACGGGGTTTATCTGGGCGCTTTGTAATGGGTGGGCCTTGAAAACACCCGCTCGTTGCGCAATTAACATGTTTTGACGCCTGGGAAGATTCAACGCTTCTGCCACATAATATTACAGGCGTTAAGGAAACTCCTTCCACTACATGACATTCATATAGTTTTTTTTTTGTTTTGGAAACAGTTTTACGAAATGGCGTGGCTCTGTGGTAGAACACCTGCTTGCGACGCAGACAGCCTGGGTTCGATTCTCACTCGGGCCCGAAATTTTTTATGATTTATTTTATTTGCATCTTTCTCGAAATTTCGGTCATAGGCAAGATGATGCTTTTTCGCTCACAACCAACGATGCCGTCGCCAATACCGACGCCAACACCGAAATTTCTGCGATACGAGCGCTTTAATGCTATCACGTTAATAGAAAGATACAGATACAACAAAGAGACACAATAAACAGGCAGAAATAGAAAGAGAAGAAATAAACAAAAGAATAAGACAAACAACCAAGGCGACCAAGCTCAGCTCTTCCATCAGGCTTAGCACTACCAGTGCGAAGCTGCAACATTTTCTATGTTCTGTGGTTTATTTGAAATGCGATTCATATTTCGTGCATAACCGCACACCAGGGGCCTTAATGCGCGGGTTTGTGCCACGCGTGACGATGGAAAGGAGAGAAAGAGAGAAAGTTTTCTGATGAACTGAGAATTATGCCAGAGTATATAAAGGTATATACATGCTACTCTGTATAGCGGAAGGGGATTGAGGACATAAAGGGCCGAACGAGGTGGAGGGCAGTAAAAGAAAAAGGAAGAAAAGAAATCGTTCAGATTGGGGAAAGTGCATGTGACAATGTAATTATTTTCACGTAAGATACTTTACAGTTCATGTTAATGTCTTTGAAAAACTTGACCAGAAATTTCAAGATTTTACGCTGCTAAGAAGGAGGTGACATAGATCCATGTATTTCCCCGAAGTCTAGCGGCGCTTAGAAAGTTGAGGATATTCTACTTTGTAGACAACTGAATTCTTTTATGCGTGCCCGATAGTCTAACAAAATAAGTTTAATTGCTTTTAATGCCCCGCAGTTGTCATAGTCATCCGAGGCGTTGGTTACACCCACCATAAAACTGCTGTTTCTGGCCGCACTATCGTGTTTCAGTGTATTTGCGGACACTTGGGAAATGAAAAAACCTGACCTGTCTGTGCATTATGTTCATATTTCAGAAAAATACGGAGAACATACCTCCCTAAATCAGATGCATCAGCAATGGCAAAGAAATATGCCCCTGAGAAAAGAAATCGATTTTGCAATCTTTCGCCTCAAGATGTCTTTCTGCGTTCCATGGACCCTGACTTAAAATCAAGACTTCTGTATCGCTCCTCGTCGTGTTTAGACGTTCTATTTATCGACTTCGCCTGAACGCAGCCGACATGTGCCGCCTTGGTTTCACCACTGGCCCAGTGGAATGGTCTGTGGCACCTTGCTACTTATTTTCCCTGAATATTATGCACCTGAAGCACGTCATGAACCTCTGAACTATGTCTAAAACTGAAATATTAAACAAAACTCTGTAATATAATATGTGGGCAATTGATCTCACATCATTTTGATTTTGCAGATTTGAACATATCGGCCCCGTCAGTGTTCAATGATTTTAGTAATGTCATCTGTACATGGCCGCCGCGGTAGCTCAGTTGGTAGAGCATCGATCGCGTTATTCGAAGGTCGCAGGTTCGGTCCCTGCCCGCGGCAAGTCATCTTTTCGTCCACTTGTCTTTCTTCACATTTGCCTTACATTTACTACTAATAACATCCCCTATACTTTCCTTGGCATTATTGTCTGTTAGTGCTCATTAATACCACAAGGGAGGTATGTAGTCAAGGGTTACGCAAGCAAATTAACTATTACATCCTAAAAATGCACATTTAAAAGCATCAGTCGATAAAACAAGTCTTATCATAAAAATATTGATATCTTACAGGAAGCTTCACTCAGTAAGCCATCGCGAACATATATAATATGGCGTGTTTCTTTAGATAATACCGATTTTCTTATAAGACGCTATGACAATCAGGCACCTGTCGCCTTCGGACATGGACTCTACCTTGACTCGGAGATACCTTGCGGCACATAAAATATAAGTAAAATCATGTCAGTATTTAATAATGACTCGCTACTTCATCTCAAAATAATTTCAGGGCAATTCTTTATACAGAAAAGTAGTTGGACGAGAGAATTTATGGCATGCCTATTTTTGAGAAATCCAAAACAGGCGTATTTGAGATAATGATCGTCGTGTCTGAAGGCCCCTATCTAGAAGACAGGAATGCCGAGTGCGCCGAGCACGCCGGAAATGCAGCAGCTGCGTTACGTGACACCGTAACTTCGCGCGCCGAACACTGAAAAGAGGCGCGTCGCAGCATAATCTAGTCAGCAAAAACGGCAAGCCCTCTGAGATGCAAAAGTTTACGTGTTATAGCTAGCATGTGACCCTTCAATCTTTCTCGCTATAACCAAGAAATGAGCAACTGACACCATCTCTTTCTTCACTGCAACGCGTAGCTTAGGAGGCAGCCACTTTGACGCCTCCTCTCGCAAACAACCGAAGGAGTCATGTGCGCTTATTAGAGTTTTAGAATGAAACAGATACGCACAAGACACCTAACACAACGAAGCAGCTGTCTACTTGTGTGCTGTTGTCTTGCGTTCTTAACCTCCCTTTGTTTTCGTTCGGCTAGGTACCGTTACGCTTAGTCATGACATGTGCTGATCTTCGTCCTTCGCTGTATAACTGTATCCAAGCCATATATATATATATATATATATATATATATATAATATATATATATATATATATATATGTTGCCACGAAGCGCTACCGAAGATGGAGAGGGAGACGTGATGAAAGAGGACGACGTTTCCTGATTCCGCGTGGACTTGGCTCCATATTGTATGCCTGGCTTTGTCCTCTGTATATACCGTGTAAATATAACCTTCAACGCCTTTTCTCCCGGTAACATTTTGGTGGAGAGTGCGGGGTATTCCCAGCTTCAACATTCACGACGCTTCTCCGCAGCGGACGCTCCTTGGTTGCCTCTGCGATGCCTGCTCACGACGAGAATGAGGATGAATCGGAAACCTCAACGGCCGGGCCTCGACCAACCACGCCGCAACCAACAGCGCGGCAAGCAGCCGCTACTAACCGCACCGTCGTCCTGACACAACCTCGCGACCCAGGCACATTTTCTGGCACGGACAACACTGACGTCGAGGATTGGCTTCAGCTCTACGAACGGGTGAGCGCACTGTACAAATGGGACTCGACGCTCATGCTGCCCAATATTCTATTTTACCTTGATGGCACGGCGAAAGTTTGGTTCTGCAACCACGAGCAAGAGATCACGAGTTGGGTCGTGTGCAAACAAAAACTCACTGAGCTGTTCGGCAAGCCCATTGGGCGCCGTCGCGCTGCACAGAAAGCACTCGCGTGCCGACTTCAGACCTGCACAGAGTGCTACATCACGTACATTCAAGATTTACTCGCGCTCTGCCGCAAAGTTGACGACAGGATGGCCGAGGCTGAGAAGGTCGCGCATATCCTCAAAGGCGGATGATGCGTTCACTCTCCTGGTTTTCCGCAACTCGTCGACAGTGGACGACGTCATTAATGAATGCCGACGCTTTGAAGAAGCGAAATGTCGTCTACTTGCGAGGACATCCGTCCACCACCTGCTCCTGCTGCAGCTGAGAATATTGTACGCCTCGTCCGTCGCGAAATTGAAGCTGCATCTCCGGTCCCTGCGCAAGCTCGTGCCCCTGACGATTCAGACACGATTTCCCTCATCCAAACCGTTGTACGCCAGGAGCTCGCCAACGCAGGAATCCAGGTGGTCTGCCCAGTGAACAGACCCGACTACCGTCCACCCGCCCCACCTGATCTGCCCCGAAACTCGTACGCCCGTCCTCGTTACCGGAACTCGGCGGAATGGCGAACCTCCGATGACAGGCCCATCTGCTTCTGCTGCGGACGCGTCGGCCATATTTCTCGCCACTGTCGCAGTTCCTGGAACTCACAGCCTTGGCCGGCCGATTCCAACACCCGACGTTCACCTGGTAGTTCCCGCCTGCCTGCGCCCCTTGAAGACGACGCCGCTACACCCTCATCGCCCGCAAGACCACACCGCTCCCCTTCGCCGTCCAGTCGCCTGTCCCGATCTCCTATGCGTCGTCGCTCACCTTCCCCCTTCTACTCCCGCCGCTCCTCGGAAAACTAACGGGCGCGGCTCCTGGAGGTGAGCCTGCCTTGACGACCCGACCCGAAATTCCTCTGCTCACATACACAACAACCTGCTCAAAGTAGATGTCGACGGCGCACCTGTTATAGCACTCATCGACACTGGCGCACACGTATCGATTATGAACTCCAACCTCCGTGCTCACCTAAAGAAGGTGCTCACTCCTGCTCCGATCGATGTGGTCCGTGTAGCCGATGGTGCAACTCCCGTTGTCACTGGGATGTGTACTGCACGCGTCACTGTTGCTGGGCGCCATACTTCTGTTTTAACGCGATAGCGTTAGAGAGCTCGTATCGCAGAAATTGCGCTGTCGGCGTCGGGGCCGTTGGTTGTGAGCGAAAAATCATCATCTTGTCCGTGACCGAAAAATCGGAAAAGCTGCAAATAAAATAAATAATAAAAATGTTGGGTCCGAGTGAGAATCGAACCCAGGCCGTCTGCGTGGCAAGCAGGTGTTCTACCACACGGCCACGCCACTGCTTGGAGCTGCACTGAAAGTAACTTTCATGCTTCCCAAAAATACGCGTCTTGTACACAGGTGTCAAAGTAAGAGATGTAATAGCGGAGTAATAATGCGTGGTACAAGCGTACATTGTCATCGGGCGTCACACCATGTCAATATCATAACGACTTGGTGGTTTAAAGACAGCCACCCATTACAAAAGGCACACACATTACTGCGCGTATTCCCTTAAGACCACGTAGTGGGTGCATCGCAACTTCGAAAAAGTTTCTCGCGCATAATAGCTCCTGGTTTAAAGCATGCTACCCATTACATAAGGCACACACCTTAGTGTGCGCATTCTGTTAAACACTCGTAGTGTTGGAATTGCGCACTAGGAACAGAATATCGCTATCGCGTTCAACTCTTAAAGGCGAAGCTTAAGCGTCCCCCAATTTTTGTTCTACGTATTGGAGCAATGCCCGCATGAACTTATCTTAGGACTTGATTTTCTGTCGTCCCATTCAGCTCTTATTGACTGTGCCACGGGTGTCGTCCAACTCGCCTTACCCTATGCCGTTGAGCCTTCTGATCCTGCGCCGAGCAAGCTGTGCTCTGCCGATTTCGTTCGCGTCCCCTCTCTGGCCGTTACGTACATTGACGTCTCTCCCGATCCACCCATGGCCGACGGAGATTACGTCGTGTCACCCAACGCTACCGTCCTCTGCTCGCAAAATGTCACGTTCCCGCACACCGTCATCCGTATTCACGCCAATGCCGCATGTCTCCCTGTCGTCAATTTTGGACTATGCCCTCAGGTGCTGCCCCAGGGCATCTCCCTTGCAACGCTTGCCCCGGCCTGCGACTACCCCATTTCCGCTTTAACAGGGGATACACAATTGCCGACCAGTCCTGATTTGGATCCAACTTCATCAGAAAGCATGACGAAAATGATCGCCTCTGACCTCCCGGCCGAACATGCGAACGCCCTTCGTGCCCTTCTCGCGTCGTACCAGGGCATCTTTGACCTCAATGACCGGCCACTGGGCCAGACAACTGTTGTGAAGCATCGAATCAACACCGGCGATGCTAACCCGATCCACCGACGACCCTATCGTGTTTCCCATACTGAGCGCCAAGTCATACAGAAAGAAGTCGACAAGATGCTTGCCCGGGACATCATCGAACCTTCTTCAAGCCCCTGGGCTTCCCCTGTCGTGCTCGTCAGGAAGAAAGACAACAGCTGGCGCTTCTGTGTCGATTACCGAAATGTCAACAAGGTAACAAAAAAAGACATGTACCCCTTACCGCGGATAGATGACGCCCTTGACTGTCTCAGTGGTGCGAATTATTTCTCTTCGATTGACCTTCGTTCCGGGTACTGGCAGATTGCAGTTGACGACATGGACCGCGAAAAGACAGCATTTGTTACGCCTGATCGCCTTTCTCACTTTAAAGTGATGCCGTTCGGGTTATGCAATGCCCCACCTACCTTTGAACGAATGATGGACGCTCTCCTTCATGGTTTTAAGTGGTCAATCTGCTTATGTTACCTCGATGACGTCATTGTCTTTTCCCCGACTTTTCAGACACACCTCGAGCTTCTCTCGACAATTCTTTCTGTGTTCCGCAAGGCAGAACTTCAGCTCAACTCGTCAAAATGCCACTTCGGCCGCCGGCAACTTACTGTCCTCGGACACCTTGTCGATTCTTCTGGTGTTCGTCCCGATCCAGAAAAACTTCGCCCAGTCAAGGATTTCCCTGTGCCGACCTGTGCGAACGATGTTCGCAGCTTTGTAGTCCTCTGTTCCTACATTCGAACATTTGTGCGCAATTTCGCTGACATTGCGCGCCCTCTCACGGACCTACTCAAAAAGGATGTGGCTTTTGCATGGGGTCCTGAACAAGCCAGCGCCTTCACAGAACTGACCATGCGCCTCACGTCGCCACCGATTCTCGGCCACTTTGATATGTCCGCTCCAACACAACTGCGTACTGACGCCAGCGGCCATGGCATTGGTGCTGTTCTGGCTCAACAACAGCATGGTAGCGACCGTGTCATGCATACGCTAGCCGTCTTTTGTCACCCGCGGAACACAATTATTCGATCACCGAGCGCGAATGCCTCGCGCTCGTCTGGGCGGTGGGCAAATTTCGCCCATATTTGTATGGATGGCCGTTCACCGTTGTCACCGACCACCACGCCTTATGCTGGCTCTCATCGTTAAAGGATCCTACTGGACGGCTGGGTCGGTGGGCCTTACGGCTGCAAGAATATTCATTCACCGTTGTCTATAAAACTGGCCGCCAACATGAGGACGCAGATTGCTTGTCGCGTCATCCAGTAGACCCGCCAGATCCTTCTGAGACCCGCCAGATCATTCGTGTTGGCACTTTCAGCGTTCGCCAATATTGGAGACGAGCAAGGACGTGATCCTCACTTGATCCTCATCATTAGCCGGCTCACGTGATCCTCACGTGATCCTCACGTGATCCTCATCATTAGCCGGCTGAGTGGCCCCGCAACTCCTCCATCTCTCCGTCTGTATGAGCTCCAAGATGGCATCTTATATCGTCACAACATGCATCCTGATGGACCTGACCTGCTGCTGGTTATACCCACACATATGCGTCAGACTGTACTCGCACAGTTGCATGACATTCCAACCGCTGGTCATCTGGGCGTCTCAAGAACCTATGACCGTGTTCGACGTCGCTTCTTATGGCCCGGTATTTACCACTCCGCTCGCCATTACGTCGCTTCGTGCAAGCCTTGTCAGCACCGCAAAACACCAGCCACCCTTCCAGCAGGGCGCCTTCAACCCATCGAGATACCAACCGAACCATTTTACAGGGTTGGTCTTGACCTCCTCGGCCCTTTTCCTCTATCCATCAGTGGAAACAAGTGGATAGCTGTTGCCACAGATTACAGCACTCGGTATGCGATCACACGGGCTATCCCTACCAGTTGCGCAACCGACGTCGCTGACTTTCTCCTCGAAGACGTCATCCTTCGTCACAGCGCTCCTCGACAGCTCATTACAGACCGGGGTCGATACTTTCTCTCCAAGGTAGTCCACGACATCTTGCACTCTTGCGCTACAAAACACAAGTTCACCACTGCGTATCACCCTCAGACCAACGGCCTAACTGAGCGGCTGAACAGAGCTATAACAGACATGCTCGCCATGTATGTTTCTCCAGATCATCGGGACTGGGACGCAGCTCTGGCGTTCGTAACGTTTGCCTACAACACGTCTCGGCATGATTCGGCAGGTTTCTCTCCATTTTTTCTCCTCTACGGAGGAGAACCCACGCTGCCCTTCGACACGCTCCTTCCTCCCGTTCTTGATCCGACATCAGAGTACGCTCGTGATGCCATCGCTAGAGCTGCAGAGGCACGCGAGGTTGCCCGCCTTCGTCTTAGCACTTCGCAGGAAAAACAACGACGCATCTACGACGCCCGCCACCGCGATATCCACTTCAATCCTGGTGACATGGTCCTTCTTTGGACGCCGTCACGGCGAGTTGGCCTGTGTGAGAAGCTGACTTCTCCATACTCTGGTCCGTACCGTGTCGTGCGCCAAGTCATCGACGTCACGTACGAAGTCAAACCTCTGGACACTACCATAGCGCGACCCCCTGAAATTGTTCACGCCACTCAACTGAATCGGTATCACTTGGATCAATGAAGCACCGGGTCGGTGCCTTCGCCGCCGGGGGTGATGCCACGAAGCGCTACCGAAGATGAAGAGGGAGACGTGATGAAAGAGGACGACGTTCCCTGATTCCGCGTGGACTTGGCTCCATATTGTATGCCTGGCTTTGTTCTCCGTATATACCGTGTAAATATTGTTGCGCGTAGAGTTACGGTATTTACAATATATTTACAATACGTAAGGGGCGTAGCGTTGACGCACTATAACAAGTGCAACACCATCGATCAACGCCCGAGACACTTCAACTTCGTCTTCGGCTAGTAGCGTCCTCTAGTTCACAGTGGCACAAACACCTATGTGACATAAACTCCCGGCGGCAGAAGCACCGTCTCGGTGCATCGGATCGGTGTTCGTGACGTAGGGCTTTAGGCGGGAAACATGCACAGTCTCAGTAGCTGGTGAGGGGGACAAAGGCTTGCGGTTCAGTGGCGAAATCTCGTATGTGACTTCGGTTACTTGGCGAAGAACTCGGTAAGGCCCAACGTAGCGCGGCAGCAGTTTTTCACTCAGGCCAACGCGACGTGAAGGCAGCCAGAGCAAGACCAGGGAGCCAGGGCTGAAACGCACGTCCCGGTGGTGGCTGTCGTACAGGCGCTTTTGGTCGGCCTGAGACGCCACGAGTCGATCACGGGCAACGCGACGTGCCGTCGCCGCGCGAACGATGGCGTCGTGAGCGTAGAATGTGGTTGAGTTTGCCTCTGAAGGAAGTAGTGAGTCGAGAGGCAAGAGCGGGTCGCGGCCATACAGCAGATAAAACGGAGAATAGCCAGTAACGTCGTGACGCGACGAATTATAGGCAAACGTCACGAACGGTAATGTGCAGTCCCAATCTCGGTGATCCTCAGACACGTACATGGATAACATGTCCGTGAGTGTACGGTTCAAGCGCTCAGTAAGTCCGTTTGTCTGAGGATGGTAAGCGGTGCTGAACTTGTGGGACGTTGCACAAGAGCGGAGAAGGTCGTCGACAACTTGCGAAAGGAAACAGCGACCTCGATCAGTCAGCAGCTGACGAGGAGCACCATGGTGTAAGATGACTTGATGGAGGAGGAATTCAGCGACATCAGTTGCACAGCTGGTAGGGAGGGCTCGCGTGATGGCATAACGTGTGGCATAATCTGTCGCTACGGCCACCCATTTGTTACCCGCGGACGACGTCGGGAAAGGGCCAAGGAGGTCCAGGCCGACACGGAAGAATGGTTCGCTGGGGACAGCTATAGGCTGAAGGTACCCAGCGGGTGGGAGAGGAGGCTTTTTGCGCCGTTGGCAGAGCTCGCAGGAGGCGACGTAGCGGCGAACAGAGCGGTATAGGCCAGGCCAGAAGAAACGCCTGCGCACGCGATCGTAGGTTCGGTAAACACCCAAATGTCCAGCGGTGGGAGCATCGTGCAATTGCGAGAGGATAGATGGTCGCAGATGCTGAGGAACAACGAGAAGCAGTTCAGCACCGTGTGGTGTCATATTGCGTCGATATAGGGTACCGTCGTGCAGAACAAACATACGGAGGAGGCCGTTCCGTTGTTCTGAGGTGAGGCGTTCTGTAAGAGATCGCAAATACGGGTCACGACGCTGCTCGTCGGCGATGTGAAGGAAGTCGCTGAGCGACAAAACGCAGGCATCCGACTCAGTTTCGGCGGTATCAGGTGGGTCGATGGGATAACGGGAGAGGCAGTCGGCGTCCTTGTGTAGCCGTCCAGACTTGTACGACACAGAAAATGTGAATTCTTGGAGGCGTAAAGCCCAGCGACCGAGGCGTCCCGTAGGGTCTTTGAGTGAGGAGAGCCAACATAAGGCATGATGGTCTGTTACCACGGTGAAATGTCGTCCGAACAAGTATGGGCGAAACTTGGCAATGGCCCAAACAAGGGCGAGGCATTCACGTTCTGTGATCGAGTAATTGCGCTCCGAGGGTGATAAAAGGCGGCTAGCGTAAGCGATTACACGATTCATCCCCCGCTGTCGTTGGGACAAAATAGCGCCAATGCCATGGCCACTTGCATCCGTACGAACTTCAGTGTAAGCAGACGGATCAAAATGACCCAGAACGGGCGGATTTACAAGGCGACTCGTAAGCGTTGAAAATGCCTGAGCTTGCTCTGGTCCCCAACTGAATGGGCTGTCCTTTTTGAGAAGATTGGTGAGAGGACGAGCGATGTCGGCGAAGTTCGCAATAAATCGTCTGAAGTAGGAACACAGCCCCAGGAAACTTCGGACATCAGCAGAGGTACGAGGAGGTGGAAACTCTCGGACTGCGCGTACTTTGTCGGGATCAGGTTGTATGCCAGTAGCGTCCACCAGGTGACCGAGGACTCGTAATTGACGACGGCCGAAATGACATTTCGCAGAATTGAGCTGCAGGCCTGCTCGACGGAAGACGTCAAGGATGGCCGAGAGCCGGTGGAGATGGCTGTCAAACGTCGATGAAAAAACAATAACGTCATCAAGGTAACACAGGCATGTGGACCATTTAAAACCACGTAGAAGAGAGTCCATCATGCGTTCGAATGTGGCTGGAGCATTACAGAGTCCAAAAGGCATCACTTTGAATTGGTAGAGACCATCTGGGGTGACGAAGGCCGTCTTCTCACGATCTCTGTCATCGATTGCGATTTGCCAGTAGCCAGAACGTAAATCGATCGAGGAGAAATAACTGGCACCATGTAAGCAGTCCAGGGCGTCATCGATACGCGGAAGCGGGTAAACGTCCTTTTTCGTGATCTTGTTCAGATGACGATAATCTATGCAGAACCTCCAAGTATTGTCCTTCTTTTTTACTAAAACGACAGGGGATGCCCACGGACTGGAGGAAGGCTCAATAATGTCCTTAGAGAGCATTTTCTCGACCTCTGTTTGTATGACGTGACGTTCTGCCGCCGACACACGATAGGGACGCCTATGGATGGGCGGAGCGTCACCAGTGTGGATCGAATGGGTGACGATGTCGGTCCGACCCAGCGGGCGATTGTCGAAATCAAATATGTCTTCGTAGGACATCAAAACGCGGCGGAGGGCGTCAGCGTATGAAGGTCGTAGGTCAGGAGCTATCATTCTGGCGAATTTGTCGTTAGATGGCATCGTCGGAGCCGAAAGTTGAGCGAACTCAGATGGTCGTTCATAGCTGAGAGCAGATACGCTGGACTCTTCCAAAGGGGACAACACAGCGAGAGACACACCCTCAGGGAGAGCTTGTGGAGACGAGCCAAAGTTCAGGAGCGGAAGCCACGCATGGTTGTTGGTGAGCGTAATGATGGAGCTAGGGAGAGCTATTTGGCGCTCCAGCAGGACGTCGTGAAGTGGGGACACGACATAATTACCATCCCGAAGTGGTGGGCAAGGCGACATGAGCACATAAGTCGCAGCAGCAGGTTGCAGCCGAACAAATTCAGTGCAGCGAAGTCGGGAGTGGATATCCGCGGTGGTGTCGGCACAAAACTGGGGTAGCTCAAGCTTCAGAATACCGGTTGAGCAGTCAATTAGCGCAGAGTGAGCAGTCAAAAAGTCCATGCCGAGAATCACCTCATGAGGGCACTCCGCAAGTACAGTGAACAGAACTAACGTTGAACGGTCGGCGATGGTAATACGGGCTGTACACATTCCCATTACGGCTGTTGTGCTGCCGTTGGCTACGCGTAGGACAGGCGACTCGGCGGGCGTTAGCACTTTTCGAAGACGCCTACGAAGGTCGGAGCGCATGACCGACACCTGAGCTCCAGTGTCGATGAGGGCTTTAACGGGCACATGGTCAACAAAAACTTCAACTAGGTTTCGTTTAGGAGCAAGGGTCAACAGAGGTTTTGCAGTCAAGGTCGTCAACGCAGCCTCACCTCCAGGGGCTGCATTGGTTAGTTTCCCGAGAAGCGGCCTGAGTATGATGGGGACGGGGGACGCCGAGATGTAGGCGAACGGGACTGACGGCGCCGAGGTGAGGGCGAGCGGCTATTGGTGAATGGAGGAGCAGCAGGGCCAGCATTGGACGGTTCGACTTGAGGTGACAGAGGACGAGAGGCGTGTTGGTAGCGGCGGTCAGCATATGGTCGAGGCGATGAATTCCA
Source organism: Rhipicephalus sanguineus (assembly GCF_013339695.2). Taxonomy (NCBI): domain Eukaryota; kingdom Metazoa; phylum Arthropoda; class Arachnida; order Ixodida; family Ixodidae; genus Rhipicephalus; species Rhipicephalus sanguineus. The sequence continues at coordinate 70,080,347 of NC_051181.1, forward strand.
GCGGTCACGGCAGTGGCGAGAGATATGGCCGATCCGGGAGCACACGAAGCAGATTGGTCTGTCGTCTGGTGTTCGCCACTCAGATGGGTTTCGGTACCGATTCGCGAAATATTGTCGAGGTGCAGCAGAGGCAATGATCGGAGCGGTAGAGGTGGGACGGGGGCTAACGGCGGAGGGCATGTCCATATTCGCAATTTCCTGGCGAACAACAGCTTGAATGAGCGAGATTGTTAGATGGTCATGCGTAGTGGGAGGTCCACGAGAACTCGGAGCCATAGCCTCAAGTTCGCGACGTATGGCTTGCGTCAAATTTGGTGATGCTGGTTGAAGCAACGGCGCGGGTTCGTTGCAGGATGAGGTCGGAGCCGTATTTGGAAGCCGGTCGAAACGTTGCACGATGCGCTTGCCTTTTGCTTGTTCAAAGTGCCGGCACTCTTTAATGAGGGAATCAACTGTTGTGCAGCTCCTACAAAGCAAGAAGTTGAATGCATCGTCGGCGATGCCCTTCATAATGTGTCCGACCTTATCTGCCTCCGGCATGTTGCTGTCCGTTTTTCGGCAAAGTGCCAGAACGTCCTGAATGTAGGAGATGTACGATTCAGTGGACGTCTGGGCACGGGAGGCTAGCTCCTTCTGGGCTTCTACTTGGCGTCCGATTGGTCTTCCGAAGAGATCACGTAGCCTCTCTTTGCAGATGTCCCAACTTGTCAGCTCGGTTTCGTGCGTCTCAAACCATGCCTTTGCGGTTTCCCCCAGGTAGAATATCACGTTCGCCAGCATAAGGGTTGGATCCCACCTGTAACTGTTGGCGACGCGCTGGTACATCGCCAGCCACTCTTCGACGTCGACCTTGCCAGTACCGGTGAAGATTCCCGGATCACGAAGCGGATTCATGACGTATTGCACGGGTGTCGGGTTGGCCGGGACACTGTCGGTAGCCATAGCAGCGGAACCGATGTGACGTCCGCTGCGGAGATCCAGGTCCGACTTTCGTAGAGACTACCCCGCAGCTCCACCAAAATGTTGCGCGTAGAGTTACGGTATTTACAATATATTTACAATACGTAAGGGGCGTAGCGTTGACGCATTATAACAAGTGCAACACCATCCATCAACGCCCGAGACACTTCAACTTCGTCTTCGGCTAGTAGCGTCCTCTAGTTCACAGTGGCACAAACACCTATGTGACAATATAACATTCAGCGCCTTTTCTCCCCGTAACAATATATAGTGCCACGTGTGTTTCTTTATCACTTTTGCTGTATTCGGTTTTCGGCCACAAAGACTGTCAGCAACGCTCAGCGCGAACCGCGCCTTGTTGTTCGAGAACCTTCGCAATCATTGTAGATCGTTTTGTTAAGATTGCGCGCAACACGTGCACACTCGAGCTTATTCTAGAATTTGCACGACAGCCAGCGATAACGCTGGAATATTCGACGGCACATGTTTAAATGCCGACGCGCTTCACCGCTTGTCAGTTGATCGACGGTCGACGCTCTGTTCGACGCTACCAGTGCATTGCTGTAGATCGCTTTTCAGTTTCCCGGCCACAAGTTCGGCCAAATAAAGAGTTTCATCTCCGATGTGCTGACTGCTGCCTTCGTCGACGTCACGACCACGTGACATCTGGTGGAGGTGCTGGTGCTTCCATGATCCGGACACCCCCGCGAAGCGCTGACCCAAGCCCAAGCCGCGAGGAGGACGACGGCAAAGAAAACCCGGATCGTCGAACAAGCCGCAGGCAGAAGGGACTGCAGGCAGAGCACGGGCTCCTCCCCGAACAAACCAGGCAGCCCCAGGTCTCAACACCGACCGCAGCGACGATGACCGACCCCGTGCAGCCTGCGCCGATCTTACTCCGGCAGCCCAAGGAGCCACCAACCTTCCGCGGGTCGTCATTCGAAGACCCGGAAACCTGGCTCGAGACTTTCGAAAGGGTCTCAACATTCAACACCTGGGACTCCGAGGACAAGCCGCGCCACGTTTACTTTTACCTTGAAGACGCAGCAAGGACCTGGTTCGAGAACCGGGAGTCCACTCTTCGAACTTGGGAGGCCTTTCGCAGTGCTTTCCTGCAGACGTTTGCAAGCGTCGTCAGAAAAGAAAGGGCCGCAGCCTTGCTAGAGACGCGGGTCCAACTTCCAAATGAAAGCGTTGCCATATTTGGAGAGGAAATGACCAGACTGTTCCGTCACGCTGACCCAACCATGAGGACAAGAAAGTCAGGTTGCTCATGCGAGGGGTAAAGCAAGAGCTCTTCGCTGGGCTGATGCGGAACCCACCCTCGACAGTTCAAGAATTCATCTCTGAGGCGACGACGATTGAGAAGACGCTGGAAATGCGCAACCGCCAGTATAATCGCCGATCGATTCAAGACAGCCCAGCTGTTCATGCCGTCGGCTCCGACGACCTGCGTGAAACGATCCGAGCGACCCTGCGGGAAGAACTGCGCAAGCTATTACCCTTACCACAGCCTGAAGTTGCCTCGATTGCTGACATCGTCCGAGAGGAAGTCCAGCAGTCTCTGGGCACCCCCGAGTCAGCGCAGCCGCAGCTGCAAGCAGTGAGCTATGCTGATGCAGCCCGACGCAACGCCCCCCTCCTCGCCCATGTCAAGACGCCGCGCCGCCCCAGCAGTTCCGCCGCCAGGCACCACCGCCGCCGCCACCGACGTGATACCGCCCGCCAGCCGGCCAGCGATACACGCCGAGGAAGACCGACGTTTGGCGCGCCCCTGACAACCGCCCGCTCTGCTACCACTGCGGGGAGGCCGGCCACACGTACCGCCGCTGTCAGTACCGGCAGATGGGGCTTCGAGGATTCGCCGTCAACGCGCCGCGCCCGCAGCCAGGCGAACGACCTCGGGACATCGACGACTACCTCACCGGACACACTGGCAAGAACGACGATCTTCCCGCTCGCCGTCGCCCGGCCACTACATGTCTCCGCACCGCCGGCAGTACACTGGCCCAAACCAGGGCCGGTCACCTAGCCCGTATCCGGAAAACTAAGGGCAGCAACCGATGGAGGTGCGGTTGCTGTACGACGAACTACCGAAGATCCTCCGCCGCCGACGACGACGCCGCAACGAAATCTAAAGAACACGCCGCAAGACGAACGAAGGCCTAACGTCGGAACTTCACGGCCTGAGGAAGAACTGACGACGCCACGTCGAAGCAGCGGAACAAACCGACGCAGCCGTGACCCGACGCCGCGACCCAACCGCAACGCAAGACGACGAACTAGAGACCGCGACGTTCTTATTGACGGCCACAACGTCACTGCTCTCGTCGACACTGGAGCAGACTATTGCGTCATCAGTGGGTCTTTCGCCGCGAAGTTGAAGAAAGTTAAGACTGCTTGGGAAGGCCCCGAAATCCGTACCGCTGGAGGCCATCTAATAACGCCGTATGGGGTCTGCACAGCAAGAGTAACAATCAATAATCGCACGTATCCTGCCAGTTTCGTAATCTTGCAGCACTTCACCAGGGACGTCATACTTGGCATGGATTTCTTAAACCATCATGGCGCCGTCATTGACTTAAGAACCAAGTCGATAACTCTATCGTCGGACAAAACGACACAGCCGGATACGAATCCATGTCACCATGCCTTGAACGTGCTCGAGGATCAAGTTACCATCCAGCCTCGCTCCAGTGTCATAATTCCCGTCAGCGCCGAAAAAGCTGAAGACATCGAAGGTGTCATCGAGAGCGATCAGCGTTTGCTACTACACCGTGACATTTGCGTTGGAAGGGGCATTGCTCGGTTGCACGAAAGAAAAGGAAGCGTGATGCTAACGAACTTCAGTCAAGAATAGACACCTGAGCAGGGGCACGACGATTGCATATATAGAAGAAATCTTAGCCGTCAGCGATGCATTTGCTCTTTCGGATTACGACGAAGCTACGATGACTACCCCAACAGCTGAGCCACCCTTCGACGTAAACCCAAATCTTCCCGCTCGCCAACAGCAACAGCTTCGATGCCTTCTGCAGAAAAACAAGGACTGTTTCTCGTCGTCATCGCGGGTCCGACAAACGCCCCTTGCTAAGCACCGCATTATAACAGAAGAAAATGCTCGACCACTCCGTCGGAGTCCCTACCGGGTTTCGACGCGGGAACGGGAGGCCGTCAAGAAACAGGTCGACGAAATGCTACGCGACGACATCATCTAGCCGTCGAAGAGTCCGTGGGCATGCCCGGTGGTGCTAGTGAAGAAGAAGGATGGAACGCTACGTTTTTGCGTCGATTATCGTCGCCTGAACAAAGTCACGAAGAAGGACGTGTATCCCCTTCCCCGGATAGACGACACCCTGGATCGATTACACAACGCAAAGTACTTTTCGTCGATGGACCTCAAGACCGGTTACTGGCAAATAGAAGTCGACGAGAGAGACCGAGAAAAGACTGCCTTTATAACTCCAGACGGCCTGTTTGAGGTCAAGGTCATGCCTTTTGGTCTTTGCTCGGCACCTGCGACTTTTCAACGGGTTACGGATACAGTACTGGCCGGCTTGAAGTGGCAGACGTGCCTCGTGTACTTGGACGACGTCGTTGTGTTTTCCTCAAACTTTGACGAACGCCTTCGGCGACTTGAAGCTGTACTTCAAGCAATCAAGACCTCGGGACCCACTTTGAAGCCTGAAAAGTGCCGCTTCGCGTACGAGGAGCTCTTGTTCTTGGGTCATGTGATCAGCAAGGATGGTGTTCGCCCGGACCCGCGGAAAACAGCTGCCATCGCTGACTTCCCGACGCCCACCGACAAGAAGGCCGTACGCCGTTTTCTCGGCTTGTGCGCCTATTACAGACGTTTCGTCAAGGAATTTTCACGGATCGCCGAGCCACTGACGCAACTCACGAAGGCCGACGTTGAATTCAGGTGGGAAACGTCGCAAGTTCAGGCATTTCAAGAATTGAAACGACGCCTTCAAACGCCTCCGATAGTTGCGCATTTCGACGAGCACGCTGATACGGAAATCCACACCGACGCAAGCACCGTAGGACTCGGCGCCGTCCTTGTGCAGAAGACCGACGGATTGGAAAAGGGTCATCAGTTATGCTAGCCGGTCGCTGTCAAAGGCAGAAATCAACTATTCCACAACAGAAAAGGAGGGTCTGGCCATCATCTGGGCTACATCGAAGTTTCGCCCCTACATCTACGGCCGGCCTTTCAAGGTTGTGAGCGACCACCACGCCTTGTGTTGGCTAGCCAACTTGAAGGACCCTTCAGGTCGCCTCGCACGGTGGAGCCTAAGACTTCAAGAATTCGACATTACCGTCGTTTACAAGTCCGGAAGAAAACACTCCGACGCCGACTGCTTGTCTCGTGCCCCCGTCGACGCACTACCGCAGGACGACCACGATGATGACTGCTTCTTCGGAACCATAAGTGCCGACGACTTCGCTGAACGACAGCAAGCCGACACGAACTCAGAAGCCTTGTGGAATACCTCAAGGGTAGGACCGCCGTTGTTCCAAAAGTATTCAGGCGGGGATTGGCGTCATTTCTCTTGAAAAACGACGTCCTCGTAAGGAAGAACTTCTCTCCGGCCCGGGCCGACTACCTCATCGTTGTACCTTCGGTACTGCGACCAGAGGCTCTGCAGGCCCTGCACGACGACCCGACGGCTGGCCACCTCGGCTTTTCCCGCACGCTCGCGAGGATACAGGAAAAATACTACTGGCCACGCCTTCCTGCCGACGTCGCCCACTACGTTAAGACTTGCCGAGATTGCCAGCGACGGAAGACATCGCCGACTAGGCCAGCGGGACTTCTGCAGCCAATCGAACCACCTCACCGGCCGTTCCAGCAAATCGGGATGGACCTACTGGGGCCGTTCCCGACGTCGACTTCCGGCAACAAGTGGATCGTCGTAGCAACTGACTACCTCACCCGTTACGCCGAGACAAAGGCCTTGCCGAAAGGCAGTGCCGCCAATGTAGCCAAGTTCTTCGTGGAGCACATCGTCTTGCGTCATGGCGCCCCGGAGGTCCTCATAACAGACAGAGGTACCGCCTTTACTGCGGACCTAACTCAGGCGATCTTGGAATACAGCCACACAAGCCACCGCCGCACCACTGCGTACCACCCACAGAACAACGGCCTCACCGAGCGTCTAAATAAGACCATCCCGACATGCTGGCCATGTACGTCGACGTCGAACACAAGACGTGGGACGCCATCCTTCCGTACGTGACCTTCGCGTACAACACGGCCGTACAGGAAACGACGCCGATGACGCCATACAAGTTGGTCTACGGACGGAGCCCGGCAACGACGCTCGACGCCATGCTACCAAACGTGACCGACGAGGAAAACATCGACGTGACCACCTACCTACAGCGCGCCGAAGAAGCATGACAGCTCGCACGTCTACGGATCAAGAACCAGCAGACGACTGACAGCCGCCGCTACAACCTTCGACGACGCCACATGGAATACCAACCCGGTGACCGTGTATGGGTATGGGCGCCAATACGCCGACGGGGACTCAGTGAGAAGCTTCGACGATACTTCGGACCGTACAGGGTACTTCGACGCCTCGGCGCACTCGACTACGAGGTTGTCCCTGATGGCATTACGAACTCTCAGCGGCGCCGTGCACGACCTGAAGTAGTCCATGTCGTGCGCCTCAAACCATATTACGCACGTTAGAGAATCTGAGGACTGTCATTTTGCTTTATTATTGTGCTTTCTTTCCTGTGCTTATTGTTTATTGTACTTTGTTGCTTTATTCTTGTTGTTTATTGTTACATGCATTGGCCTGTTCTGTTTTAAGCATCGGGACGATGCTTTTTTAAGAGGGGGGGCATTGCCACGTGCATTTCTTTATCACTTTTGCTGTATTCGGTTTTCGGCCACAAAGACTGTCAGCAACGCTCAGCGCGAACCGCGCCTTGTTGTTCGAGAACCTTCGCAATCATTGTAGATCGTTTAGTTAAGATTGCGCGCAACACGCGCACACTCCAGCTTATTCTAGAATTTGCACGACAGCCAGCGATAACGCTGGAATATTCGACGGCACATGTTTAAATGCTGACGCGCTTCACCGCTTGTCAGTTTATCGACGGTCGACGCTCTGTTCGACGGTACCAGTGTATTGCTGTAGATTGCTTTTCAGTTTCCCGGCCACAAGTTCGGCCAAATAAACAGTTTCATCTCCGACGTGCTGACTGCTGCCTTCGTCGACGTCACGACCACGTGACAATATATATATTGTCACGTGGTCGTGACGTCGACAGAGCGTCGACCGTCGATCAACTGACTAGCAGTCAAGCGCGTCGGCTTTTATACAGGCGCTATCGAACTTTCCAGCGATATCGCTGTTGGCGGCGTTATCTCTCGACAAAGCTGGAACATTCTCGTGCGGTGCGCAATCTTAACAGATTGTTCCAAAAATCGCGAAGCTTCCTACGCATCACGGCGAGGCCTGCGCAGCGCGTTGCCCACAGTCTTCGTGGGTGAAGCTTCAACTCATGAAATATAAGACTCGCAGCAATGCCCCCCACTGAAAAAGCATCGTCCCAATGCTTAAAAACAGAACATGAATACATGCAATACTAAAGAAAACTAATAAAGAAAGCAAACGTTAGAGTCCTCAGGTGCGCTAACGAGCATAGTACGGTATAAGGCGCACCACATGCACGACCTCGGGTCGAGCTCGGCGCCTCTGAGAGTTCGTGATGCCGTCGGGGACAACCTCCTTGTTGAGTGCGCCGAGACGTCGAAGTACCCTGTACGGTCCGAAGTATCGTCGAAGAAGCTTCTCGCTCAGTCCGCGTCGTCGTATTGGCGTCCAGACCCAGACACGGTCGCCGGGCTGGTACGAAGGTTGTAGCGACGGCTGTCGGTGTGCTGCTGGGTCTTGATGCGCAGGCCGGCCAGTGTCGAGCTTCTTCGGCACGTTGTAAGTAAGCGGCGTCGTCCATATTTTACAGCGAAAGCTGTTATGAGATCATTTCACCGGCCGTTTTTGGCGCCGTAGTTATCCGCCGCAGCCGCCGCCGGTGTCCGTAACCAGTATCGCTCGAAATAAGAAAAAAAACGAAATAAGAAAAAAATTCCAGGATGGAACGAGGTTCGAACCTGGGCACTCTGCGTGTGAGCCCAGTATTCAACCTCTGAGCCATGCCGGTGCTTGAAACTGCTTTGCAAAAAGGTCCTATACAGGCTTCATAACCACATTAGCATATGCAATAAAGCGTGGTAGAAGAGTAAAATAAGCACCAAGCGTCGCACAACGCGAATTCTGTAACCAGGCGTCACACAATGCGAATTGCGCAACGAGTAGGTTGTTGAATGCTTCCAACCCATTACAAAGGGCTCTGCGATAATTCTTCGTCGTCATCAGGCACAGCATCAACAAAGTTCGCATAATGTCTTACATGCGTTTAGCAGGTACGACGGCTCTCCGCAGAATGACGAAAAATGGCACAGTGCATGCTGCCCAACTTCTCAAAAATTACAATGATTTATAGCGTAGTGGGTTCCTCGCAAGTGCACTTGTATTGGTTGCCAAGGAAGCCCATAAGCGCATGATCCATTTCCTCGGGGTCTCAGTAAAGTTCTTCGCCTCCCCCCCCCCTCTCTCTCCCACGTCAACGTATGTTATACAGCATGACGGGAGAGGGAAATAGCGGCCGGGCGTCACCCAATGCAAATTACATAACTCGTGGACCGTTTAAAGCTTCCAACCCATTACGAAGGACTGAGCCATAATTCTTCATCGTCATCAGTCGTCGCGTTAACAAAGTGCACATAATGCCTTACAGACGTATAGCTGGTGCCTCGTTTCTCTGCAGAATGACGAATAATGGCTTAGTAGGTGCTTCCCAACTTCACAAAAATTGTGATTTATGGCGTAGTGGGTACATTTCTAGTGTACTTGTATTGTAGCCCCAAGAGAGCTTACAACGGACTCTAGAGAGAGAGAGAGAGAGAGAAATAACATTTATTTACACATCCGGCGTGTGGGAAGTCCCCGGCCTCGCAGGGCGCGGATGTTCCCTATCTTAAGATTACGGCTATTAGAGTCCGATAATCTCAGAGCCTAGACCTCGAGGATGTTGTGCTCCAACTAGGCGACAGTTACTCGGGTGCCTCCGTGCCCGTTAGACTCTAGAAACGCCGCTCTTCCAGCTTTCGCTGTGACTGTGCTGCGGTTTCAGCGCAGGCCTGGCGTTTTTTTTTTTCGTCGGTGACGTTGGGTAGCATGGCGTCGAGCGTCGTCGCCGGGCTCCATCCGTAGACCAACTTGTACGGCGTCATCTGCGTCGTTTCTTGGACGGCCGTGTTGTAAGCGAAGGTCACGTACGGAAGGACGGCGTCCCACGTCTTGTGCTCAACGTCGACGTACATGCCGAGATGTCGGCGATGGTCTTATTTAGACGCTCGGTGAGGCCATTTGTCTGCGGGTGTTTGGCGGTGGTGCGGCGGTGGCTGTTCTCGCTGTACTTCAAGATCGCCTGAGTTAGGTCCGTAGTAAAGGCGGTACCTCTGTCTGTGATAAGGACCTCTGGGGCGCCATGACGCAAGACGATGTTCTCCAGGAAGAACTTGGCTACCTCGGCGGCACTGCCTTTGGGCAAGGTCTTTGTCTCGGCGTAGCGGGTGAGGTAGCCAGTCGCTACGACGATCCACTTGTTGCCGGAAGTCGACGTCGGGAACGGCCCCAGTAGGTCCATCCCGAGTTCCTGGAACGGCCGGTGAGGTGGTTCAATTGGCTGCAGAAGTCCCGCTGGCTTAGTCGGCGGTGTCTTCCGTCACTGGCAATCTCGGCAAGTCTTGACGTAGTGGGCGACGCCAGCAGCAAGGCGTGGCCAGTAGTATTTTTCCTGTATTCTGGCGAGCGTGCGGGAAACACAGAGGTGTCCAGCCGTCGGGTCGTCGTGTAGGGCCTGGAGGACTTCTGGTCGCAATTATGAGGGCACGACAAGAAGGTGGTCCGTTCGAAGTGGCGAGAAGTTCTTTTTCAGGAGAACGCCGTTCCATAAAAAAAACGACGCCAGTCCTCGCTTGAATACCTTCGGAACAACGGCGGTCTTGCACTCCAGGTAGTCCATAAGGACCCCCAGCTCCGCGTCGGCTCGTCGCCTTTCGGCGAAGTCGTCGGCACTTATAGTTCCGAGGAAGCAGTCATCGTCGTCGTCTTCGGCGGCGCGTCAACGGGGGCACGTGAGAGGCAGTCGGCGTCAGAGTGTTTTCGTCCGGACTTGTAGACGACGGTAATGTCGAATTCTTGAAGCCTCAGACTCCATCGTGCTAGACGACCTGAAGGGTCCTTCAAGTTAGCTAGCCAACATAAGGCGTGATGGTCACTGACAACTTTGAAGGGCCTGCCATAGAGGTAGGGGCGAAACTTTGACGTAGCCCAGATGATGGCAAGGCATTCCCTTTCTTTTGTGGAATAGTTGGCTTCTGCCTTGGATAGTGGCCGGCTAGCATAACTGATTACCCTTTCAAGCCCGTCAGTCTTTTGCACAAGGACGGCACCAAATCCTACGCTGCTTGCGTCGGTATGTATTTCCGTATCGGCGCAATTGTCGAAATGCGCAGGTATTAGTGGCGTCTGCAGGCGTCGTTTAAGTTCCTCAAATGCTTGCACTTGCGCCGTTTCCCACCTGAATCAAGCCCCAGGCATGATGGCAGTTTGGCGTCCGGGCCATGGGGCGTCGCTACCGTCGAAACGATTGCAGCGAACCTGGTAGCGGCGGTAATTGAAGGCGTCAGTAAGCCTAATAAAAATAAAATAACGCGGTCACGGTAGTATGCAGTAGTAAACATAAACTTGCTTCTGCATTAAACTACAACCAGCCACGAGTATTACAAGGCAAAGTTTTAAAGAAGCTTTGTAAACATGACTGTGCGTGGATCCGCTAGGTACCGCCGCCATCACACCTGCGCAGCGCACAAGCAGACGACGCGCAAGCACGAAGGCGCTTAGAAACGCAAACTTTACCACCGCAGCGAGGAGCAGCGATGTCGCACCTTTATTGCTCCGCGAAGTGGTGCGATTCCTCGGGGAATGAAGGCGAACACTTCTTCAGAATCCCTGCTGACCACAGGTATTTATATATTTCCCAAGATGTTCACAAAGCTTTTATTTGACTTGCTGTCGTTGACCGTTATGATTTGAAACTGCTGAATGAACAGCTGATTTCCTTGCTGCCATTCGTTGCTGCGGCTATCTGTTTGAGAGATGGTTACGATAATAAGTTTATATTAGTGGGCGGGCTGCAGTTTGTGGCTCGACGCGGCGTCACCTCTCAAAAGCGGAGCTTTTCGCTAGTTATGGTTGCTCACGTGAGTATATATGTGCGTGCCTCACTACCTGACGTTACCTCAACTATCTTATGAAAGCTAACCAACTCGGATTAGCGTGTCATACAACCGTGTCTTCAGAGTGTTTTGTTAGGTGTTACTTTAACTTATGCGTGCTAGTAACATTAACGAAGTGGGATAGTTGTTGTGCTCGCTGCAGCTGTTTTTTTAAGCGCTTTAATGCGTGCGTATACATCATGTCCGTGTAGTTTATGGGTGGTGCTCGCAGCCGACGAAAGTATCGCTCGCAAAGTTATTGGAGGCCCCAGTAGCGAACTCGGGACACTGCCCTCAGATTCGAATGTGTGCTGCGGTGTTGCACAAGTGAAAACCACAGCGTTCCTCATCTGTGTGTCTGTTTACACACCGACCGCCTGCTCGGATTTTTGTCGCCGTAAATTGTCCGCATTCCTTCCCTTCGGCGTACCTGCCGCGCTGCTCGACGGGGGACCTTGAACCAAGCGTGATACCCACCTGCCCCTTTTCGCTCTCGGGATGCTCCCGGAAACAGTTTCGCTTATCTCTTCATTACTCCCTCGTGATGCTTCCAATGGGCGAAGGCATGGCCAAGCTCGGTTTTGGATATTCATGGAACAGGCAGCGCTTATCGCGCGGGGCCACTTTTTTTCCCTCTTTAATCTGGACCCATCCCCACTGCCGCCCTCTCACTTTTATGTATTTTTTTTCAATGCGCTGTTTCCGCTTAGCGTTTACACACCATAATTCCTTATAAGCTTACAATATAAAAGCAATGGAAAAACAAGAACTCGATCGAGTTGTGTTTTATATATCAAGTTTTAATTCAGAGAATATTGTCGGGATATGTAATTATATGTAATTGTAATTTAGTGGAGATTAAAAACAAGCACGTTTATTATGCTTAGTGCCATGCCTTTAAAAGCTTGCAAGTGTATTTACTCCACTAGCTGTTTTTTCACCGTAGGGTGACTAAGTTCGAGTATTTTAATTGCAGGCAACCAGTTTACTGCAAGCGAGTTGCCGTCCCTGCTGCAGAGACTGCCCCCCCCCCCTAGAGTGGAAGGTAGGTGTACCGAACAAGGATCTGTTTCACCTTTCTGCTTGGAATGAAAGGGCACAGAATATTTTGTTGGTGGTGCCACTGTAATACTGCACGAATAGCTTGCAAAAAATAAAAACGAACAGCGATACTATTTTGTATTCGACACCTGCACACTCGAGCAGATTGTTCTCGGAAATTAGAACAGTACGTACAAATGCCACAGCTCTTTTTTCAATTACCAGTTCCATGAGAACAATTGCTGTATGTAAACCTTAAATGCAGGAAATGTAGTCTAGGGGGAAAAATGTTGTTAGCTTGCGCTCATAGAGAAGCATTTTGCATGCTTTCCAGTAAGAATGTCTGAGTGCACTGTTTACATGGTATGGATGAACTGATAACATGCTGCACAAACGCAAAATGAAGAACTTTCGGCATCTCGCAGTATAAACAGTCTGTACTCTGTCCTGTTTCCGTCCTTACTCCTCTAGTGTTTGTGGAGCTCATTATGAGTTCACAACAAACCAACCTCCCTGGAAGAAAGCTTTGTTGCGTGGTATACATATCTTTTATTTTAAATGCGAAGCATTTCTTAGCGAACCTTTGGCACTTTGAGCGTTTCTATCTACGTATCTATCTATCTGTCTAGCCGCCTACGTCTGGGTGCTCTCATGATCGCCTCCTTAACCTAGCGTAGACCAAATTGGCATGGGAGGGTAAGAGGATTTGACCAATATGACTGTCTGGTCATGACATCAATAATATGAAAATCCTGCCGCGTACGTCGTCAAACCCTTTCCACTAGACACGTGTGGCACATACCCATTTGCCACGGGCCGCGGTGAACGGGTATGCGCCACAGGTGATTGACAGTTTATATCTACCCAGGAACGGCGAGAACATACATTGGTAACTTACATGCGAGAGCGTTAAGAAAAACCAACATCGGCGGCGTTGACTTCACGAATGGAAAGAATGAAATTAGGATCCCAGCAAGAATCGAAACCCAAGCTTTCTGCGTGGCAATCAGGTATTCTACCGCTAAGCCGCGCCAGGTTTGGTTTGAAACTGGTTTGGAAAAACGGCCTACGCAGGCGTCATATCGGTGCAACGTCAATTTGTGGTTGTGGTGCTTGCTATCTAATTTACAAGAAACCATGAGCACTACATGATACTCTTATGATGTGTACTACGATACATGCGTCATATCATATTAACGTCTGTGGTTCCAGTGCTGGCTCCGCTTTTATAGCAGTCTAATAAACATTACATTTGTATTCCTATGATTCAGCAAACTATGTTAAAGCACTGCTCGACCCCTGAGGAATACATTAACGAAAGTTACATATGATATCCACATCACCGCACCGTAAAGTGCACTTCGTCCGCCAGAATGACGCAGTGTCCTCTTCATTTCTTACGAAGCTGGGCGACGGCCTCATGCTAACCGAGGATGATGCCAGATTGATTGACAGCCGCTTTGTAAACTGGGCAACGTAGGCCACATACGCTCAGGTAGTCTACGAATACGACAAGCGCCATCCATTGATGCTGATCTACGTAGCACTATCCAGGCCTACCAGCCTCGACGGCCTATACCTCACCAACGCGAACAGTGGCTTCAGGTTCCGACATGTCGCCGGCTCTGTCAACTCACAATTTGTCGACGAAATGACCGAGGCATCCACGAATACTAACAGCCCTACTATACCACATACTTCACTACACATGGCCCCTCGTCACCGCCATCACGACCGGATCCTATAAAAGGTCATGGCCAGCTGCTGGTGCTCACTGATCACGGTGATGATGACCTTATTCAAGAACTGTAAAGAATTTCTTCCGCACATGCACACGGGTTCGTGAAACGTGCGGTGCGTTCTCCATCATAAGGGACAAGTATAAGCACTACATATCAGCTTACCGCTTCTGGTGTGTGTAATACCCACGTTGCCGTTGGCAACGTTACCCAATCGTAAACAATTGGTTATGTAACACATATGCGGCTGTTCAACATACATGCGTGGGTATAAAATTTATACAAATTTTAGCGTCATTTTGTGACGTCTCTCAGTAAAAAAAGAATAACGCCACATTCCCGCCGCATGCTTCGCATAACATCGACTCCCACGGTACGTGGTATCTGCCGAATTTTTTGTACATCAATGCTAGACTCAGTGCTTTCTTTGTTGAGCTCATTTCATAGTGATGAAAACGCTGAATAGTTTTTCTCAGGCACATTTGAAAATTGCTCCAGAAGTCTGTTGCTCAGTATTCACACGTGCAATGCAAAGTGAGGTTATTGAAATACCTGGAAGCCTTTTATAGCATTTTTATTTATTTTTCAACAGCCGCATCGCCAAGCACACCCACAAGAAGCCCACAGCACCGTCACAGGTTTACCCAAGTGATGGTAAGTGCAAAAAGTGAGAGAGAGAGAATTATTGCAAAGTACACATTCAGCATCTGCATAAAGAAATATGGACTAGTAGTGTTGATGTCTTCCTGATAGATATGGACACCTAAGCCTGTGTGATATTGTCACAACCTATAATGTTGACAAAAACCATGCATATAGTTCAGGGCCAGCAACCAGTGATTTAGTTCACGCAATTATTTATATTTCAAATATAAGGTCGGTGCAGTTGGACCTACAAGGTCCACACTGAAAATTGTGCTGTCTGATTTGTTGTGATGAGTGTAGCTCTGCGAGATAGGCCAGCGGAATATGATGCACAAGGTGTGCATTCTTGTAAATGTGGCTTATGTAGCCCGGATAGCTATTTATGAGATGAATAATTCAAAATCCTCCACTTTGCAAATGTCATTGCCTCTGTTCAGCATTTCATTAAATGTTCATTTTTGCAATGCTTTCTGTGATATTTTGGTCATGGATGATTCCTTGAAGACAAAATGCTGGAATGTAAGAATAAATTATGATTCCTCTCTCAGTCGCAGAATACACATCGCTTCCAACAAAATGACATGGCAGCACATAGTGGTCCGTATATTAGTAGCCCTGTGATTGCACCCTGATAGCTCACTCGTGATTTTTTTTTCTTTCTCTACAAGCCTGATTAAAGCCTATACCTTCGCATTCTTCCATGTCTTCTTTTTTTTTCAGCTGAGCCTGGTCCGAGCGGCCTCCAATTTTCCAAGGAGGGCAGCAGCGCGGAGCAGACGCAAGAAACGCTAAAAAGTGGGCGAAGAAAGAAAACGCAGCTCTCGGTCGTGTGGAAAAAAGGCAGGAGGCGAGGTGCGTAACGCAGCATGAGGCTTTAAACAAGCTTGAACCGGATTTGCCAAAGGATATTCTTGAACTGCTTGAAGCACAAATCAGGCTTGGCATATTTCAAAATAAAAAAAAAACATTGGTCCAAACTGATGAAACAGTTCACGCTCAATTTGTTCTTTAATTCCCCAAAGGCCTCCACTTCCTCAGAGGTATGCTTCACTTGCCACATGTGCGGACCTCAGGCGCTGGCTGGCAGACATCCCAATGACACCTGGTATCATCCAGGTTCCATGGATGCAATAGAAACAATCATTAAAGATTGGCCTCTGCAAGACAAGCATGCTGTCTTTTATTCAATGAAATAGCCTTGAAAAGACATTTGATGTACGACTCAATCAAAAGATACAGTGGATTGGCTACACATATGATGGAAACACAAGGACTTCTCATGTGGCTAATACAGCCGTTCTAATGGCTGGTCTGGTATATCGAGAATTTCGATGCAGCCAGTTGGAAACACACAAGGACTTCTCATGTGGCTAATACAGCCGTTCTAATGGCTGTGTCTGGTATATCGAGAATTCGATGCAGCCAGTACGCCTTGCAGAGTCCCGCAATGCAACGTCAGCTCTTGCAATGCACGAAGCTGCTATCAAGATGTAATTATGCAGCTTGAAAAAAAAGGTCTTTTAGGAAAAGGTGTCATCTGTGATCAAGGGTCAAACAATGTCAGCCTGTCAAGAATGCTGATCCATTCTCTCCATTAAACCATGTTTTACTGTCAACAACTGCAAACTATACTTCATGTTTGACGTCCCCACAACTGATAAAATGCATGCGGAATAATTTGAGAAAACACAAGCTCACAATTGGCTTCGAGGTGTTCACTGGGCGTACATTGAAACCTTTTACAAAAATACTCGCAACATGATCACACCTCTAACACACCAACTGAACATCTAAAAACAAGATTGGCAAAGAAGCTCAAAGAGCAACATATCTACAGGGACGCCCTTGCTGAAATAAGAGTAAAGTATGCCACACAAGTATTTTGTGAATCTGTCTCTGTGGCACTCCTCACTATCATTGCCATTCAAGCGCTTCCTGTTGATGCTAAATTTACTGCTCAAAAAATGAATAAGCTTTTTGACAGCTTGAACAGTTCAACCCCAAAAAATCAGGACGACAAGTTGCGGTATGCAATGACTGATGGGTCAGAAACACCATCCTTCCCTTGAGTGGTGCATCAGTTGGATTGCCCAAAGGCACTTTGCTGGACCTCGGGACAAGTCTCGGGACAAGCCACACTGTTAAAGGTTGGCAGATTACATGCCAAGCTTTGTTGTTGTTGTGGACTGATTTAAAAGAGGACTTTGATTTCACTCATCTTTTCCACGCGTTAATTGTAGCAAGATCCCCTAGACAAACTGTTTTGGATCATCGTCAATTTCGAGTGGTGTAGAAGAGGTCGACCATCTCGTGCTAGAGCGACTCCATTGAACTTATACCGAAAACGTATTCACACCAAGTGATGTCCATTTATTGTGCATATGCTGTTTACCGAACAATCCCTTCCCCATCTATTCCCAAACTGCGGCCTAGCGCCTTCCTCTCCTGCGAAATAAAGGTTCAATTCATTCATTCATTCGTCAAAAAACGCCAGGCCTGCGCTGAAATCGCAGCACGGTCACAGCGGAAGCTGGAAGAGCGGCGTTTCTAGAGCTCGTTGTAAGCTCTCTTGCGGCTACAATAGAAGTACACTAGAATGGTACCCAGGACGCCATAAATCACAATTTTTGTGAAGTTGGGAAGCACCTACTAAGCCATTATTCGTCATTCTGCGGAGAAGCGAGGCACCAGCTACACGTCTGTAAGGCATTATGAGCACTTTGTTGACGCGACGACTGATGACGAAGAAGAAATATGGCTCATCCCTTTGTAACGGGTTGGAAGCATTAAACCGCCCACCAGTTATGCAATTTGCATTGGGTGACGGCCGTCGCTATTTCCCTCTCCCGTGATGCTGTATAACATACGTTGACGTGGGAGAGAGACGGGGGGTGGCAAAGAACTTTACTGAGACCTCGAGGAATGGATCATTCGCTTATGGGCTTCCTTGGCAACCAATACAAATGGACTTGCGAGGAACCCACTACGCTCTAAATCATTGTAATTTTACTGAGACCCCGAGGAAATGGACCATGCGTTTATGGGCTTCCTTGGCAACCAATAAAAGTGCACTTGCGAGGAACCCACTACGCTCTAAATCATTGTAATTTTACTGAGCCCCCGAAGAAATGGATCATGCGCTTATGGGCGTCCTTGGCAACCAGTACAAGTGCCCTTGCGAGGAACCCACTACGCTATAAATCATTGTATTTTGGAGAAGTAGGGCAGCAGGCACTGTGCCATTTTTCGTCATTCTACAGAGAGCCGTGGTACCTGCTAAACACATGTAAGGCATTATGCGCACTTTGTTGATGCTGTGCCTGATGACGACGAAGAATTATGGCGGAGCCCTTCAATGGGTTGGAAGCATTCAACAACCTACTCGTTGCGCAATTCGCATTGTGTGACGCCTGGTTACAGAATTCGCGTTGTGCGACGCTTGGTGCACATTTTACTCTTCTACCACGCTATATTGCATATGCTAATGTGGTTCCTTCCCGACGTGAAGCCTGTATATGACCTTTTTGCAAAGCAGTTTCAAGCACCGGCATGGCTCAGAGGTTTAATACTGGGCTCCCACGCAGAGGGCCCAGGTTCGAACCTCGTTCCATCCTGAATTTTTTTTCTTATTTAGATTTTTTTTCTTATTTCGAGCGATACTGGTTACGGACACTGGCGGCGGCGGCGGCAGCGGACAACTACGGCGCCAAAAACGGCCGGTATAATGATCTCATAACAGCTTTCGCTGTAAAACATGGCTGCAATGAGACACCAAATGTGTACCAATTCGTGGCGGCTCTAAAACATATTTGGATTGGCATGCTCTTCAAGCTTTCTCAAGGAACTGTGAGGTGACAACGATTGCTTTCCTACCAACTTGGAGAGTGCATCTGCATTGTTGTCACTAGCAGCACACCAACCATAAGCCACAGCGCGAAGCAGGCCTCTGATTCATCCGATCTGGCAGGCCATCTTCACAAGATGCCACTGCCATGGTATATGAAAATGTTTGTGTACCATGTCACTGGTACCCTTGTGAGAGCTTCTTGAACTGAGGAGTATGGTGCACATGCGAGAGAGACACTCCTTGAAAGCGGATGGTGGCTCTCTCCATGGACAACACCAATTCATTGACAACACCAGTGCAGCAAACGTCTGAATCATGTCTGAATTACATAAAGAATTGGATTCGGCCTTCAGACATGAAATCAACTATTGTGCACATTTTTCTAATGTGTGCAAAAATCTAGTGGAAAGGATGCCAATCCGGCAAGTTATTTTCTGTTCGGTAGGCTGCATTGAGAATTTTTTTAAATATTCTGCCGCACAAGGCTACATTCGCACAATACATTTGTAAACAGGAACACACAAGAAACAAAGTCAAGGCACAGTGCTGCTGCCAGGAAAAAACGTAAAGTAGCAGGCTAAATTTATCCTGTGCCTTTCTAGAACATGATTATGTAAATTAGATTTCTAGTGCAGCCTTCTGCGCCCATTTCCTATCCGTTTTTTAGATCTGTTGCACTATTTCTTTTTTATGTATATAGTACATATTTTATGTATATATGGATATTTTATGTATATATTTTATGTATATAGTA
Source organism: Rhipicephalus sanguineus (assembly GCF_013339695.2). Lineage (NCBI taxonomy): Eukaryota > Metazoa > Arthropoda > Arachnida > Ixodida > Ixodidae > Rhipicephalus > Rhipicephalus sanguineus. The sequence goes on from NC_051181.1 coordinate 70,099,693, forward strand.
TATATGTGTATTTATAATTCTGATATGGTTGTATGTAATGCATTGACTACTTTTGCTCCTGCTGCGTTACTTTTGTATTATACAAGTTTAACCGGCTAACGTTTGTATTTCTTGAAGCCTTGTGTGCCCTTATCAGCATGAGTATTATGACCAGAGGTTCTGGATTGCTTTAGTATTGGGAAATGCCAACACCTCCCAAAAGGCAATGGAAAATCCTGCTCGTTCTGCTTTCTTTCTGTTTGCTTGACATGGTTTGGAACGCAATCAACCATCCAGCCTCCCAAAAAATGCCAAAACTTTATATAATACTGACGATTCGTTTTACACTGAAGCAGTCTTTACAAACAGTAACAGTGTGATTAATTCACAATGAACGTTGCAAAAAGGATGATTAATAAAAAAATGTAGCGGTTTTATGTCCAAAAACATGCTACAATATTAGGCATGCAGTAGTGGAGCGCTTCAGATATTTGAGCACTTGGGTTTTTTTAACGTGCACCTAAATCTAAGCAGATGGGCCTCAAGCATATTGCATTCATTGATATGCAGCCGGGATTCAATCCCACTACGTTCGGGCCAGCAGTTGAGCACCGTAAACACTAGACCACTGCGACGGGCCACGAAGGTTGAAGCATGCGTGAATTCAGGTGCTCACCAAGTCCAAAAGATTTTCAGCACCCAGGGGCTCTGTCACTTTTCAGTTACAAACCTCTGGTCATGACTGTTGTGCCACTGCAAAGAACTGATGGTGTCAGCTATTATTCACAGGCATAAAAGATACATTGATGAAGTGCTCAGCTTTGTGAGGATTCCAGAGGGTGTGTGCAGAAGCTGCGACTCGGTTGACATGCATGTTAGTTTGAAATAGAAGCATGCATCCATACTCACTGAAACTATTCACAATGCACTGTTGTGTAGAGCAACTGTGTTTCTTGTTTAACTAAACTTTGCAAAACTGTGACATTCCACTTCCTGAACCAACGAATGACAAGAGATGCAGTTCTAGTTGGTGACACATTATGATGAAGCTATGAGCGTCCTTTTCTGCAATTTAAGTACTGCTCAGATTATCGTCTGACACTGTGATGGATCCAACATGATACCTGGTAGAAAAATAATAGGGAAGCTTCGTTCAATTTTGCACTTTGCTCCACTTATTTCTTTGATAAGATGCTTATATTCGTGTATATTTCATGTTACATTGAGTATTTCGCACAACTTCGAACTTAGCTAATGACCTCTGATCATTCGTGTTGAGCACCAGTCACAACCACAATGTTTCCAATAGTTTCAAAGGTCACCTCTGCAACCGAGTCTAGACCACTCTTTGTTGCGTTTTTCTCCCTTTATTACTTGAAAATTAAAGCGTCGCGTGTCCTGTTCACATCACGTGAGCTTGCCTGCAAACATTTACCTGGAGGAAAACATGATCAGGGATAGCTGAGCCAAATGGTAGATTTGTCTCACTGCTTTTACAAAATAATATGCTGTAGCACTGCAGCATATTATGACATTGATCTACTTATGCTCCATGGTTTCGTCTACATGAGCTAAAGGCAATGACTGTTAGGTGCACTTTCTGTGTACATATATGCAAAAGTATGTGGGTGTGTATATGTGCAAAAGGCAATGACACAACGCAGGGCAACAAAAAGAAGTACAGGAAAAGGTGTTTTTCCTGTACCCCTTGTTTTCTTCAGCTTGCGTTGCGTCATTACCTTTTGCACAGTATGAAACAACCATTCGAACAACTTGTTTTGTTATGATATAATTCAATGCGTGGGAATGTTTCGCGTCATGCTGTTAGTCATAATCTGTACAACTCGTATGTGTACACTTATTTACGCTGATGTAGAACTTCTTTATGCTTACCCTGCTTATATGATTGTATTATGATGTATTATGTTTTCGTATCCTATTTATATTATACGCGTGCTCTATGTACGCATTCCTGTATTCAGGTTTTACCACACGAGCATTTCGAATCTTTTCGTTTTTTTGTTATTATTACCTATATTATAGCCCAAATATTGCCTAAACGTGCAGAAATTTACGTTTCCTTCAATAAAATGTCACGTGAAGGAAGTTATATGCGCTTTTTGCTTCTCGAGCGAGCGCCGAAAGCGGCTGCTATGCAGCCGCGACGGCGCCGCTCGCCCCATTCGCCATGCTACCACAGAGGCTACAACGAAGCACACAAACAACTACACACATTACGTACGTTATTGGCAATAAAGAGAGAAGACAGTGCAGTAGCAATTAGTGCGCAAACGCTCGACCGACGTCGCGGCCGCGAAGCCGGCGGCACCACGAGCGAGGAAGCGACCGCAAACGGGCGCGGCCATATTGGTTTTTTCTTTTCATATTGGCTGGTCTCCAGCAGAAATTCAAAATCCAGTCAATTACCGCCGCTCCCAGGAACCGCCACCGTTGCCGGAAGCGGAAAAACGTCCCCATTGGCCCTATGGGTCACTCCACTGCCTGAATTCCACGTTAGTCTTCGTAAGAAGCGTCAGTGGTTCGGCGATGCGTGAAAAGTTTTTGACGAAGCGTGTAATAGGCGCATAAGCCGAGAAATCGGCGCACGGCTTCTTGTCGGGGGAGGCGCGAAATGGCGATGGCAGCTGTTTTCCGTGGGTCTGGGCACACTCCAGACTTGCTGATCACATGACCCAGAAACAAGAGCTCGTTGTACGCGAATCGGCACTTTTCTGGCTTCAGGGTCAGTCCAGAGGCCTTGATTGGTTGATGTACTGCCTTAAGCCGACGGAGATGCTCGTCGAAGCTCAAGGAAAACACGACGACGTCGTCCAAGTACACAAGGCACGTCTGCCGCTTCAATCCGGCCAGCACGGTGTCCATGACGAGCTGAAACGTCGCAGGTGCCGAGCAAAGAAGGAAAGGCATGACCTTGAACTCAAAGAGGCCGTCGGGTGTTATAAAAGCGGTGTTTTCTCGGTATCTTTCGTCTACTACGATCTGCCAATAGCCGGTCTTGAGGTCCATCGACGAAAAGTACGTCGCGTTGTGTAGTCGATCCAGGGTGTCGTCTATCCGTGGGAGGTGGTACACGTGCTTCGTGATTTTGTTCAGGCGCCGATAATCAACGCAGAAGCGCAGTGTCCCGTCCTTCTTCTTCACTAACTCCACGGGTAACGCCCACGGACTCTTGGACGGCTGGATGATGTTGTCGCGTAGCATCTCGTCGACTTGTTTCTTTATCGCGTTGCGCTCTCGAGTCGAAACACTGTAGGGGCTCTGACGGAGGGGCCTCGCACTTTCCTCCGTTATAATTCGGTGTTTCGCCACCGGACTTTGTCGAATTCGTGATGACGACGAGAAGCAGTCCTTGTATTGCAGGAGCGGGGTTTTCAGCTGGTCTTGCTTTACCTTAGGAAGGCTTTGTGGGTCCACAGTTGTGGGTCCACAGTCAATTATATATATATATATATAATATATATATATATATATATATAATATATATATATATATATATAATATATATATATATATATATATATATATATATATATATATATATATATATACACGCTGATGAATATGTTTCTTCACACTGTCATTCGAACTTGAGTCAAGCAGTAGCTCATATCGTTGCGCTGAAAATTACGACCTGGCCTTTCATTCAACGTCCATTTCATTCCTGCTCATTACAAGGTGATGCGGCGTTAAAACAGTTAGTTTTTGAGCCTTCCTAGTTCTAGAGTAGGAAGGAAGGAAGGAATACGAAAAGGAGAAGGCAGGGAGGTTAACCAGGCAGCAGTCCGGTTGGCTACCCTACGCCGGGGGAAAGGGAAGGGGACTGGAAAGATGGAGAGAGAGAGAGAGAGGGGGGGAGCGAAAAAAAAGGAAATGATCAATAAATGCATTGACACGCATGTAGCGGTGGCACTGTAAAAATAGTCACAAGCGCTCACAAGCGTTCACACAGGCCCGTAGTCCTTAAAAAGCACAGAAGTGCTTTAACTGCCTTGTGGGCCGACGAGCGATGGGGACGGTGCTCCAGAAGCATCTGCACGGAGAGCGGCCGATCGTCCAATCGTTGCATCGCATCAGAAAGAGTTAGTCTTTCGGAGGCAAAACGAGGGCAGCGGCATAGCAGATGATCAATGTCTTCCTCAGTATTGCAGACCTCGCATGCCGCACTGTCGGTGATTCCAATTAATGTTGAGTACGCCTTCGTGAAGGCAACTCCCAACCAAAGCCGACAAAGAAGTGAAGCTTCACGTCGACGAAGTCTGGATGGAGGTCGGAGTTCCAGCGTAGGGTTTATTTGGTGGAGTCTCGTACGTCGTATACTTGGCATGTTCCATTCCGCCAAACAGAGACTATGTGCCAGGTGACGAAGCTGCCTCGCAGCATCTGTCCTGGAAAGAGGAATTGGAACGGTGCTCTCTTCTTGATGGGATGTGCGAGCAGCGTTGTCGGTGGAAACATTGCCACTGATCCCGCAATGACCAGGTAGCCACTGAAAGTCAACCTCGTGGCCTTTTTCTTTGACGCGGTAATGAATCTTGAGAGTTTCGTACGTAAGCTGTTCGTGGCATCCGCGTCGGAGAGGTGACCGCAGGCACTGTAACGCAGGTTTCGAGTCGGAGAAAACAGCCCATTGGCTCGGTTTCTCCGAATCGATGTACTCTAGGGCACAACGCAGAGCCGTAAGTTCTGCCGCCGTAGATGTATTTACATGGGATATTTTTAGTCGTAGGGTTATTTCTCGTGCTGGTGGTCACCACCGCACCCGGCCGGACCTGGACGCCGTGGTCGACCCATCGGTGTAGATGTTGTACGTGGTTACTGTAGGTTTCGTGCAAGAAAAGTAGGCTCCATTGTTTTAGTGCTGGGGTGATAAGCTGATTTCTTCTGCAGCCCTGGAATTGTTAGGCGTACTTGTGGAAAGTACATGCACCACGGAGGAAACACCGGCTTCTCCGCAGGCGCATACCCTGATGTGAACGATGCGCGATAGGCGTAGAAAGTTGCACTAAATGTCGTACGGGGCCTTTCCGCAGCGAGGCTTGCCAGGTGGTGGGAAGGATTGCTGGCATATTGCCTGAGGTAAGTGCGCATGGTCTCAACGGCGATGTGCGTCGTGATCGAGTAGTCCTGAGCAATGGCAATGGTTTCAGCCGTGGAAGTGCAGCGTGGTAAACCAAGGAATATCCTAAGAGCCTGAGCTTGAATGCCTTGTATCGTACGAAGGTTAGTTTTGCATGTATTGTCTATTGCAGGTAGGCTGTATCGCAGGAACCCAATAAATAATACGCGGTACAGCTGTAACATAGAATGTATGGATACTCCCCAAGTTTTTCCTGCGAGGAACCTGAACAAGTGACAGATAGCGTTCAGCCGCTTTTCCACATAGTTTACGTTAGGAGTCCAAGACAGGTCTCTCTGTCGATTATGACTCCCAAGAATCTGTGACTCCTGCTGGATGACACACATTGGACGTTAAATGATATGCCGTAAGCGGACATTGGATTTCTGGTGAATGCCACGACTGCACACTTTTCACTTGCGATTTCGAGTCCTTGATTACGCAGGTAGCGAGATGTCACTGTAGCTGCCTTGTGAAGTCTTGCGCGAAGTTGAAGCCGCGTCACAGCTGACGTCCATATACAGATGTCGTCTGCATAAATGGAAAGTCGTACGCTGCTTGGCTGGTTGTCGACTAGTTTAATTAGCGTCAGGTTGAACAAGGTCGGGCTTAGCACTCCTCCTTGAGGGACTCCTCGGCTGCCATAATAATCGGGTGTCGGTCCATTCTCTGTCTGCACGTGAAATGATCGCTTTTGCAAGTAGCTGTTGCAAGATCTTGCCACCAAGTCCTACTGATTCTAACGCACTTAGGATGGTTTCGTGGGTGACATTGTCGTAAGTCCCTTTAACGTCCAGAAACCGAGCAGGAGATAATCGTTTGCAGGCCTTTGGGCTGGGACGTATGTCACCAAGTCAACCACATTGTCTATTGACGAGCGACCGCGTCTAAAACCCGGCCATAGCATCTGGGTAGATATTGTAGTATTCTAAGTACCATTCTAGACGCGTCAGGATCATCCTTTCCATTACCTTTCCCACACAACTAGCTAGCGCAATCGGGCGGTAGGAGGTGATGTCCAAAGGCGACTTGCCAGCTTTGAGAAGTGGAATCAGGCGACTTGATTTCCATTCCTGCGGAACCATTCCAGTCTGCCAGGAGTCGTATGCAGCAATAGTACCTTCCGAGCTTAAGGCCCTAGGTGACAAAGAGCACGGTAGATTATGCCGTCAGGTCCCGGCGCTGAAGAACGCCTGCACAAGCCAGCGCAGCCTTCAGTTCTTCCATAGAAAACGGACACTCCATGCGGGGATCATGTGAAGCTAGTTGGGCAGTCGGGGCATTCCCTATCCCCGTTTCTGCGGGATTTGCGTCGCCGGCAATCCTTCTACAGAAAGATTCTGCGACGTCCAACTCCGTACACTGTCGATGTAGTGCCACAGATTTAAACGGGTGGCGCTGACCAATGGTTGTATGCAGACCACGAACAGTTCGCCATATAAGCGACAAAAGCTTTCGTGGATCCAGGGACTCACAAAAAGATACCCATCGGCGCGAAGCCAGCTTGTTTCATGTGACGCTGTATTTTCTTTTGTGTGCCGTCTACCCAATGCTCAAATCAATAATTTGACTTTGTGCGTCTATATCTTCGTTCCGCACGACGGCGAGTCGCTCGAAGCTTCTCGAGTTCAATGTCAAAATCGGTGCGCGCTGAAGTCATAAAAAGCGAGCGCGTGGTAGTCTGTAGGGCACTCTTCATTGCGTCCGCTAGGTTGAAGGGTGAGCCGTCACAACAGTCCTCCAAGATTGACTTGTAATTTGGCCAGTCGGTGCACTTGATGGCTCTGGAGCACTTGGAGCTAGTCAAACCTTCAATCTTCAGATATGTTGGGATGTGGTCGCAACCCCGCGTTTCCAAATCCGAAAACCAGTGAACTCTTCTGGCGAACGAACGTGAAACGAAAGTAAGGTCCAGACAACTACTGTACGCTGGTCCACGCAGATAAGTAGGACTTCCATCATTCGAGAGGCAAAGTTCGTATTCAGAGGCAAGGGACACCAATTGTCTCCCTCTAGTGTTCACCTTGGTGCTTCCCCATAAGTAATGGTGGGCATTGAAGTCGCCAGTTATCACCCACGGCTGGGGAGTCGATCTCAAAACTCCGCATAAGCGCTCGTAATCAAGAGGAGCTCATGGAGATATGTAGGCTCCAAGAATTGTGAACGTGATCTTGTTCTTCTTCACTGTTAGACAAACGTATTGGTTTTCTTCGTCAGGTGGTACTGTGTGATGAACGTAAGTCAAATCGCGGCGTATAAACATAATAACCTTGCTGCACTCTCCGTGGGTGGAGGACATAAAGCATTCATATCCGGATAGTCTTATAGGAGCTGACAGGTTGAGCTCGCAAAACACAACGATGGGGAACTTGTTCGTGAATACATACTGTCTAAAGTCGGACATGCGCGGCTTAAGCCCTCTTGCGTTCCACTGAAAGACGGATGAATTCTTGACCTCCGCACGGAACGATAGCATCTCGCGGGCCATTGTTTTACCCTAGAGCTGCAAGCACCGGACTCAAAGTGTCCAGCACCTGCAGCGCGCTCTGCGCAGACGGGGTCTTAATGTTGCTCAAAAGAAGGCGCATTGTGATCATAAGTGACTGCAACATGACTATGACTTGTCGATCTTCAGTCGTCTTTGCATCATTGGCTCGTGAAGACATCGAGGGTGGCGGGATCCTATGTGACTGTAAATCAGATTGCGCTCGTGAAAGTGAGCGCCACTCTTCACGAGGTGCGAGTGTTGACCCTGCCTTTGTTTTCGATGTATCCGTCTTTGCAAAGTTTGGCGATCGGTGGCCAGTTGCTTTGACGGTAGATGGCGAGTCTCTATCGGCAGATGCGACGTTTCGTGATCTGTGACGATGCCGTCGTCGCCTGACAATAGCAGCAGCCTCTCTGTGTGTTGAATGTCGCGCACCATACGTTTGAGTACCGCACGCTCGTTCCGCACTCGCGGGCAATCCTTGATGACGCTTCGTGAGCACCATGGCAGTTGGGGCACTTTAACACAGTTGCCTGGCAGATGTCTTCTGAATGGGGTTCAGCACACCGCGGGCACACAATATTGTTGGTACAGACACATTTTACATGTCCTATCTTGTAACATTTGTAGCATAGCATTGAAGGGGCTTCGGTATGTATGGACGGACTTGGTGGTGAACGTGGCCAACTTTGACGTGAGACGGAAGGCTGTCGCCCTCAAACACAAGCTTCAAGCAAGCGTGAGTGGCCGAGCCTTGCGATGTGCGTGATGAGGGCACCTTCTGTAGTTGGCTTTATTAAAATTGGAAAGTCGTCAGTTGGATGGAAACGTCGACATCATAAATGACGCCAAACACTGCCGTTACAGCCTGTGGGGATCACTGATCTCACTTTGACATTGTCAATCTCCGCCACGTTCCGTAGGTTTTGCAGCGCGCTACGGTGCAGAACATCTACTGCCAGGACATTCTTCCGTGGGTTGATCCTCACGTCTTTAATCTCATTTGGCACAAGCCCCTCGAGAAATGCAGAGAGGACTTGCCTGTTTACCAGTCGTAAATTGGCCGCAGAGTCTATGGCCATGAAGAGCATAGTGTGCGGCCAGCGCTGTGGTGTAGTCTTCACGGTGGATACCCTTGCCGACGATGATGTCCGCAGCAGTCTTCTTTTTGCATTTCGGCTCATGACAACAGTGAAGTCATCGTCCGATGAGTCGAAGCTGTCCGAGTAGAACTCCGTTGCCCCGCAGTCCGTGCCGCTTGAGGCATTCCCCCGTTTTCTTGACGCTGCCGGACGTGACGGTTGCGCGCCAGGAAGGTCCTTGGAGGCTTCTTCATCCATTCTTGCATGAAGGGAGCGGCAGCTCCCAGGATTGGTAGGAAAACAAATCGAAAAAAATCGAGATGCAGGTACAAGCGTTCTATGAAAGAACCACTTCGTCGTCGTCTCGAGAGATATTCTAGTTCTAGAGTAAGTTCTAGATAGTCTAGTTCTAGAGTAAGTTCTACAAGTGGCGCCGTGCTCGCAATCGTATAAGAAAGTTCTAAAACGATTGGGAAGATTTCCATAAATGACGGCGCGGCTTTTGCCGACCGTCGCTAATGCGTTTTACTTCAGGACGGAATTAAAGAATTGATCGCCCGCAACACTAGGAATTAGGGCGTATTTCGCAAATGAAACTCATAAATTTGGGTAAGTAAGGACAGCAATCCAAAGCGTAGTTGTTCGAGGACTTAGCCGAATGACGATGTCTACCACACTTAACAGCTATGCTTTTTCATTGAGCAAATAAACTGCTCCATTAATAATAAAATATTAATATCTGGGGTTTAACGTCCGACAACCACGATATGATTATGAGAGACGCTGTAGTGGAGGGCTCCGGAAATTTCGACCACCTGGGGTTCTTAAAGTGCGCCTAAATTTAAATGAACGGGGCTCAAACATGCTGCGACTAGCCTGCCAGAATATTTCCACGTACAGACACATGCCTATTCTATTCTCACGGATGTCTATTGAGCACATTGCGTGTTACTTATGACGTTAATTTTCATATATCTGTCTATAATAGTGCCACGCCCACTTCTTTTCCTATTTTGATGTTTTTGGGTTTGACCAGCAAGGGCGGTTATCAACGCTCGACGCTGCCCGCGAAGCACTGTTCGAGAGACTTCTCGATTGTAGTAGATCGTTTTGTTAGGATCTCGCGCCGCACGCGAATGTTCCAGCTTTATCGAGAGATAACGCCGCCACCAGCGATATCGCTGGAAAGTTCCATAGCACCTGTATAAAAACCGACGCACTTGACCGCTTGTCAGTTGATCGACGGACGACGCCCTGTTCGCCGCTATCATTGTACAGCGTGTATTGCTGTAGTTCTAGTTCTCATTTTCCGGCCACAAGTTCGGCCAAATAAACACTTTCATCCTGCAAACGCCGACTGCTGCCTTCGTCGACGTCACGACCACGTGACAATAGTAATATCTGAGCTTTAACGTCCCAAAGCCACGATCTGAATATCAGAGACGCCGTAGTGGAGGGCTCCGATAGTTTTGACCACCTGGGGTTCTTTAGCGTGCACCTAAATCTAAGCATACGGGTCTGAAACATTTTCGCCTCCATCAAAAATGCTGCAGCCGCAGCCAGGATTTCATCCCGCGACCGTCGCGTCAGGCGTCGACTGCCATATTCACAAGGCCACCATGGCGGGGCCATATACCTGTCTTTCAGGTAGTGCGGAACAAAATATAATATGTCGCTCTTTTTCTGCTATGTATAATTATCTCATCAGTCGTGCCATCACAAACAAAATTGTACTAAAAATTATGACAACACTCCGCGTGCGGTTTGCTTTTGTGCACATTGCAAGCTGTGAGATTCACGAAGCCATTTTTATGTGCTTCCGAGCATAGTTGAATGAGAATGGCACAATGCACATAGAGGCTCAGAACGTCCGACATGAGTTGTGAAAGGAGCAATGCACGATTTGAAGGACGTCAGGCAAACAGCCTCCAGCACTTTATTCTTGATTCTGTATAGCACGATCTGTCTTTCATGTTATTCTTTTGTCATATTTTTTTTTCTTATGAGCTCTAGCGCAGTAAATACACGTCGATCTCTGCCTGCGATTTATCGTTGCCACATCAATCAAGCCGTACAAACGCGGATTGTTGCACTGAAAAGGGTGACAAAAGTTTGGCGTCCGTTTTGCTTGTGTTTATAGTGAATGAACACTAGACTTTATTTGAATTAAGTAAATTCAAGGTAAATTTATAACTTCTCTTCTCTGCTCCTCTACTGTTGCTCAATAGAACATGTAAGCTTTCTGTTATTTTGAAGTCTTGCTGGTATTTATCGACTTTTGAATTATGTCTTCATACTGAGGTTGGGGTCTGCTCTGCCAGGTGTTTTTATGCGCAGAAGTGATCTGTTCTTGCAGTATCCGTGTGCTTCATGGGCAAGCCAATGCCTCAGTCAGATAGTTACGAAAAGCTGTGAAGTCCTAATAAAATTCTTATAGATTTCATTTGGTTTCTCAATAATAAGGTCAATATCGGCGTTAGCAGTGATGATCATTTGAGTTATTACACAGTGCCTTTTGTTTTGTATATTGCAGCTGATTTGGTACCTCTAGAAGCTATATAAATTTCTTATGACTGCATGCCAATGCACATTATATTAAATATGTTGAAATTGCCTGGGATGCGATGAACGGTGTTGAATGCGCTGCTCCTGTGGATCGTGTGCCCTGCCCTAGATTTGTTGTCACTCACGAAACCGGTACCAGTGAGGCTGTCCAAAAACACAGTCAAAGAAGTGAAGAATGGTGCATATAATATGTGCTCTGGTTCTTGACGTCATGATGACGTCATATGGTGACGTAATCGCTGGACGATGATTTTTACCACGTTCCCGACGCCGCAGGAACCCGACATCAACGGCAAATTTCCGCATTTCATGAGACTTCTAAGGCTTTCACTTTAATAGCTCATGTAGAAGGCATTTATTTATTTCTTCAAGTCGTGTTTTTCCGCGTTATTCTAATAGGTGGGCAAAGGAGGTCATTCCCCACGAAATATATATGAGTTCCTTCAGCACAGGATGTTTACCTGAATACCATATAAGTGCTGTCGTATATAAACAAGAAACATGTTGTGCCGACTGTGCCACAGTACCTAATTCGACGTCGATCCACACAAGGGCGTTCATTCCAACCAGACCATACATGGTGCGTTTGCTGGAAAATATGCACAAAACTGAGAATGTCAATTAGGCCTCATCCAATTTTATGGCCGTAAACATTTGCTCGAAAGGAATGTTATCGTTTTATACCTAAGCGCTAAGCTTTTATATAAAAAACAAAATTTGTGGGTACTTCATTAATATCACGTAACCTGAGGCACTTTATTAAACACGTGATTTGGTTGGTATTCTCAGTTTTTTATGGTAGACAACCTGCGATGAAGGATGTTTTACTGTATTTGACTTCTGTTAAACAGACAATCGATAATACTACGTAATATGGATATGATGTTCGCAGTAGAGTAAGAAAATAAGGAATGAAATGTCACTTCAACATTAACATACAAGGTCGCTGACTGTCTGTCCGCGCATTCAACCACAGCAGGACCCCCAATAATGTCACGAAACTTACTCCTGCGTCAAGTGAGCCAACATTTTGGGACATAGTGGACAATTGCCATGAAAGCTATACCAGCATAGCAGTCAGGGTTGCGAATGGTGGCTACTTTTCGCCAAATTGGCGAATTTGAGAGGCCCGTGGTGACCTAAAATTATGAATGGCGACATGGCGAATTTTTGCCGATTTTCGGCTTAGTTCTCCACTGAGTTATGCATCCTAAGCTCAGTGTCTTCCCAACGAATGAGCGGTAACATTCTCCTATTTTTCATGGCTTTAGACTCACGAGTAGAATGTGCACATTACGCGTCATTCGGTATGTCCATTCTGTAACTCGTCTGTACCTCCTCAATTCATTTAGATGCAGGAGGTACTGGAACGTCGCCCAGCGACATTCTAGCAAAATGTAAGCCAGCGGACTGCCTTGAAAGCCGCGAGGGGGCAGTGTTTGATTATAAGTTTATGGCTTTAGGTGGCTTTAAGCTTCTCTAAAGTTTCGCTTCTGAAGGGGCTATAGTTGACAGGTTGGCCGCATGTTCTGACTATTTGTTCCGCCAAAGCCCCAACTGTTCTGAATAGCTTGGCGACTTATTCACTGTTACAGTACCCCCAATTTAGCTCGTAAAGACTGTTTTGGAATAGTGAAGAGAGGCGGATACGCGGCTATTTGTGCAGTTAAAAATATTTATTGAGGCATTGTCCACTGTTCTCGGTGAGCGTGTTCAATGAGAACAATTGCTATATAACATTTTACATTGTCTACCTGTTCATTAATAACGCGTCGGATTGACACGCGTAGATATAAGTGACTATAAAAAAGGGTCGGTGGCGTCCTTTATCATGTTACACACTTAAAAGGTGTAAGACTCACTAATGATCGGTCGTACAAGAATTATGTCGTCTTATCTTCAATAAACCTCTTAATCCTTTTAATTCATATAAGGCTGCGTAAAGCTGTCTACAAACAACGCTTTCACGGTTTTCGTCCAAGCTTTACCACACTTTTACCTTTGAAACGAGCGGACGGGGATGGAAGGATATCATGAGCGTTTCCTTCATTCACCCTTGCGCCACCACGCTCATCTTGCGACTTGTCGGAGAAGCAGCACCATGCACTCCCATGGTGAAGCGGGCGATATGACTGGCATTGAGAAACGTCAATATAATTTAAGGGTCTTAGATGGTACTGTATTCTACGGTTCTATACGTGAGTTGAAATTTTTATTACAAGCTATGTCGCACATATCTAGAATGGCGACTTTTTTGGCGAAATTTGTAAAAAAATGGCGACTTTTGGCGACTTTTTGCGCGCCGTTTGGCGACATTTACTCGAAAGTCAGTGCAACCCTGATAGCAGTGGAAGACTTCGTATATAAGTTCTCGAACCTTACTTGCCGCGAAGGATTTGTGAAAAGCGCGCCTGAAGCGATTGAACCGAACTCGTACAATGTGCACTAGCCTATCGATACTCATGCTAATTTTGTTTTCCCCTAGCTAAGCTAATTATTCGCTTTCCTAATAACCCAACCTATTTAATTGCAGTTTATTCAATATATGACTACAAAGTTTTAGAGCACCTTGAAAAATCACCCATGGACTCGCTTCCTACCCTTTTATGCGTGTTGCTAACAAAGCCCACAAAAATAAAAAAAAAAACAAAGCGAAGGAGAACTTTCGCAGTGCTACTGTGGATCTCTCAAACGTGAAGTTGCTCAAAACAATCACCCGCAGCGTTACCCATGTTATCGGGAAAGCTGTATATTGCTTGACGCCGGCCGGCATCGGGTCCTCCGGTATTTTTTTCATTGCGCAAATGTATACAGTTTTCAAGGCTAGGTTTCATTAAAATTACGTGGGATAACCTCTATGTGATCCGAAACCTACGCAGAATAGGCTGTCATCTGCACAACTGGATTCATTATCTCCTTGACAAAGCAAGCACTTAGTTTGAACACGTGACATTGTGCGTGCGTATTACTGCCTGCTATACCGCATCCCCATGAGTAATTGCAGAAGTTAAAAGAATGCAGCTACTAGAGCGCTCATAGCTGCTGAAGGACAATTTTTCTCTTCTTCAGAAAACGTCCTTCCCAAAAAATTCACTTCTGTGACCTGAAGATGAAGGGATGACGGGGCCTCACTTTCTTTATTAGAGTGCTTGAATGGCGCAAGAAAGGATTTGAAATGCCATAACTGGAAACTGACGAGTAAACCGGAATTGTGCCTCACGGCGAAGCTAAGGCGGCAATGTATGAGTAATGTAACAATTTTTTCACTGAATGTCAAACTATGTTTGTCGTTTTTTAAATCCCAAGCTATTCAAATTAGTTGGTTACTCCCCTTTACACAAATTAGAAAGGGTTTTTAATGTGCATTGCCATCATACTGTCGTTTCTCTGAAGTTTGTCGTGCCTGTCTAGATAGAAAATTAAATGTTCTCGTTGTTTAGATGACGTTGATTTCAAGAGTATACTATTACAAAATGAATAGATCACGCTAAAGTGTGCTTAATTTCCCGCGCTACCTTGGAGTTAAAAAAAGCATAAAAAGCCTTAAACATAGACGAGATAGACTGAGTCCCAGCGAGCCACTGACATATGGCGACTAAAATTAACGAAAAATCTAATTGTTTTTATTCTTATTCAGACAGCAGCGAACTGCTTCTTCAACACTAGTTAAGCGCATCGCTGCCTATTGGCATTCTTTAACATGCTATTAATTTTTTACTGAAGAACATGCTTGCACCCGCAAAACTCTTCTTAGGCTCTATTCCCCAAATGAAAAACTTCTCGTGATCCCGATGTCGCACACAATATCAATAGCTCCGTCAGCCAGACAAATGAAAATAGCTTTTTGTCGGAGGAAGCTCCTTTATTCGGTCCCCATTCTCCTATCGAGTCTATGCGTCGCTCCTGTTGCCAAAGTTATGTTAGGTATGCTCACCGACGGGTGTTGCAGAACCTGAATGGAAGGTTTCGGTTAAAAGAGTCTGCGTACGTGTGGCGCTTGTATAGTACTCCTAGCCATCGTGAAATAACATTTTCGGAAATAACAAGAAAAAGGGAATGGTCATAGTTTTGTAGAATGCGCAGTGCTTGTGACACGCAATTTACTCCCCCTCAAATGTTTTTCGTAAGGTAGAATCCGGAAACCCCGTAGAATATGGAGGACGCAGGCATGTTTTCAAAAGTTTTCAAAACACGGTGATTGCATACTAATGAAAAGAGGAGGCGCTGCGGAAAAACCTTCCCTCACATGTTTCACCCACGGTGCAGTCAGGAAACTGAGCAGAATGTGGCATACGTAGACACGGTTAAAAAAGGCGTCAATGATCTCTTGACTGGATGCACTGTGGCAAAAAATATATTCCTGTTTACAGTTGCATGTACAATTGGTGCCGACGACCAGTTAAAAAATGACCTGATTTTCATAGCTGTTAGTGTACTCCATTGTCCTTGTGTGGGTCTTACATCATTTATCAGCAACGACCCTTCACATAAAACCCAAGAGATCCTGTTTTTTTTCTTATAAGAAACAGCGGGACCCAGGGGAGCGAATGAGTTCCCGTGGTCTTCTAACACCGCGCTAACTGAATTTATGATGTTATACAGCTCTAAAATTGCTATTACGCGACTAATTTTATTTCTTCTCCTAAGTGAATTCACAAAGGCTGATTTAACATATAGCGGTGTAGCTATTAGCATTCTGAAGTGTCAGCAGCAAATTACCTCAAAGTAAATCCTAGGAAAAGAAATGTGATATAGCGGCAAAACTGAAGCTCTTACTTGTGATCAATACTAATAGCAATAATATAGCTACTAATAGCTATATGTGCGAAATAGTGACCCATTATAGTGCAAACTAGTGACCCACTAATAATAGCTACGAAATAGTGACCCATTGAAAAGACTAGGTATCGCTTAGTCGTCACACCTTGCGTAGGAAAAAGACAAGACGAATAGCTGCTAATCTTTCTCTATTGGCATATGCGTCTCATCTCGATATCGGTACCCTCTTTTATTGAGAACAGAACATGCATAGAAGGAAATGCGGAAGAGGAATATCATATAGGGTGATTCCACGTAAGATCGAACAAACGATGGCTGGTCGACCTCTCAAATTTATTTCAAAATTTTATATATTATTGCCTGATGAGTGGAAAGAAGAGATCCGCAATTTGTTTTGCCGCCAAAAATTTTTTCGAACCACAGGAAATCAATAATGACGAAGAGGTGGAGTGGAGCGCTCATCCGCTCTGCTGTTTTGGCCAACTTTCGTTATGAATTGCACAAAATATATTAATGTTAGGTAGCTGAAATTTATTTACCTAAATATATGCATGTTTTTGCTTCTGCAGAGGTATTTTTAGTTTTTATGTGTAGTGTAGATGTTTTTATAAAAAACCTCAGAAATGGCCCAATCGGCAAAATTTTCTTTACTTTGAAGGTCTTTATCTCAAAAAAGCCTTGTAGCAGAGGTACGAAAATTCCACATTACGTTCTTCGCATGCGTATCTACCAAACAGCCAAATCTTGTATTTATATAACTTTTCAGTAAAGAGATATGATCGGGCTAAGTTCAAGAAAACACCGAACAATGAAAACTTCTGACGACAATTAAAAAAAAACCCCATTTTTTAAATTTCTTAAACTTTGTCCACTTATTCTCCTCCACATCAGCTTTCACAATCATTAAAAACATGTTGCATAATGTCGTTGCACTAATAGTTACGGCCCCTCCAATGAGACCCTTAGGCAAGGATGGGCAATTCCGACTTCTTGCCCAGCATGTGTATAAAATGCAGGCAGGATTGAATTTCTTTTATTAAAAGGTCAGCAGGTACCTAAAACGGTGTCGCCGGCACTGAAGACGTTCATTTTGAAATTATTTGGTCACTGCAGCGGCCACGAGCGCGGAGCTACCGACTAGGCGCGCGCGCACCCGAGATGCTCGTTGTAAGAGACGGCGCAGTGAGAGCTCGTTCTCGCGTCCTCAGACCGATTGAGTTCGAAACAGCAACACCTCTCGGGTGACTTGAACGCACGTGCACCGGTAGTCGCAGTGATCTGGTTAATTGCGTCGATTTCTTTTTCAGGGGGCATAAGAATGTCACCGTTAAACTGTGCGTTCCGTGAAGATCTTTCATTGCAGTGGTAGCAAAAGCACGCGTAGCACAAGTAGTCCGTCTCACTGACAGTCACTGATCTTTCGGGCGTTAAACGCTCCTTCAAAGCATTTATGTCTAGGTCGGTAACTCTGCGAAATTTTGGCTTCTTTGCAATAATTAAAGGAGTGCTGACACGATTTTGAGACATCGCAAAAGGAACATTTTTTGCTTCTTTGGTATGCAGTGTCCACGCTGTCCACACACTGGAGTCGGAGAACACGTATAAAATATTTGAATTTGACTTTGAAGTTTTCGTCGCTGAGCATTTGCAAGCCAGGCACACTGCAAAGACATTATCCCGACAAGTCAAGACAGTTCCTCCGAGTTCGCGAGTTCTGCGTCCTGCATGCAGCCTAAATCGTAGAAATCACTGTCAGGGTCACTGGACGACAATTCACTCATCGTTGTCTATTGCACCACGAGCAGATTAGTTTCCCGCTAGTACGTCGCGAATTTCTGTATCTCCGTGACGTCACACTGCTATGAAACGACACTGAGAAGCCACCCCCTCGGTATCGAAACCGAAAGTGTCTTTTTAAGGTGGCGCTAATTAAAATATATAGGATGCATTCCCAGGCACCACAAAGGTCGTTTTACGTTTCTTGACACCAGTATTTTTATTTAGAGCAACAATCCGAATTTTTTTTAAAATTCGTGTCAGTACTCCTTTAAGCTTCTTGTGCTTCGAAAGGTAGTCTCCACAATAGACTCATTCAGAGCTATACTTTCTCGTCATGAGACGCACAGGAGGAGTAGAGTAAGAGCAAAGCACAAGAACTATCCGCGCCGAATGAAGTGTGAACAGCGCACCGAACGCGCGGCCAGTTCACGCCGTCTGCTGCCGACATCTAATATAGACAAGCGCATCCGGTTACCGATAGTTTTGCTTTTCTTTCCTTTGACAATCCATATTTTGCTTTGCCACTGGAGCGCCACGTTCATGCTTTCCACTAATCGCAACTGGCGCAGCGCAGTTTCTGTGGCAGCAGCGTGCGTGAAGCGAGCGCTCATAGCTCCCTTATAGAGCTTTCATCTTGCTTCCATCTCCGCCGTGTTATCAGCGCCTAGCTGAGATGCGAACAGAGGGCGGATAGAATAGCGAAGCTCCAGTGCACGTGCGTTCAAGTCACCCGAGAGGTGTTGCTGTTTCGAACTCAATCGGTCTGAGGACGCGAGAACGAGCTCTCACTGCGCCGTCTCTTACAACGAGCATCTCGGGTGCGCGCGCGCCTACTCGGTAGCTCCGCGCTCGTGGCTGCTGCAGTGACCAAATAATTTCAAAATTAACGTCTTCAGTGCCGGCGACACCTTTTTAGGTACCTGCTGACCTTTTAATAAAAAGAAATTCAATCCTGCCTGCATTTTATACACATGCTGGGCAAGAAGTCGGAATTGCCCATCCTTGCCTAAGGGTCTCATTGGAGGGGCCGTAACTATTAGTGCAACGACATTATGCAACATGTTTTTAATGATTGTGAAAGCTGATGTGGAGGAGAATAAGTGGACAAAGTTTAAGAAATTTAAAAAATGGGGTTTTTTTTTTAATTGTCGTCAGAAGTTTTCATTGTTCGGTGTTTTCTTGAACTTAGCCCGATCATATCTCTTTACTGAAAAGCTATATAAATACAAGATTTGGCAGTTTGGTAGATACGCATGCGAAGAACGTAATGTGGAATTTTCGTACCTCTGCTACAAGGCTTTTTTGAGATAAAGACCTTCAAAGTAAAGAAAATTTTGCCGATTGGGCCATTTTTGATGTTTTTTATAAAAACATCTACACTACACATAAAAACTAAAAATACCTCTGCAGAAGCAAAAACATGCATATATTTAGGTAAATAAATTTCAGCTACCTAACTTTAATATATTTTGTGCAATTCATAACGAAACTTGGCCAAAACAGCAGAGCGGATGAGCGCTCCACTCCACCTCTTCGTCATTATTGATTTCCTGTGGCTCGAAAAAATTTTTGGCGGCAAAACAAATTGCGGATCTCTTCTTTCCACTCATCAGGCAATAATATATAAAATTTTGAAATAAATTTGAGAGGTCGACCAGCCATCGTTTGTTCCCATCTTACGTGGAATCACCCTATAATCTACATTTGTGAAGTGAGATCAATCGCCACTTCGAAAAAATCAATTTCCTGTAGACAAGTTGGTTAGCCTTTTCAAAGTATGGAAATATTCGAACGCCTTCTTTCAAGCGCAGTAATAGGCCTTTCATGTACGTTTACGAATCTGATAATGCCATCCTTGACCGCGATGTAATGCTTAAACGGCACTGCATTTAGGTATGCTGCGAAATAAATAAATAGATAAATAAATAACTACATAAATACATAAAAAATAAGAGAAAAGTTTAAAATTATTTTACCTCCACTGAGCCACACGCTGTAATGTTCAAGCTTGAGCAAGCAGCCT
Source organism: Rhipicephalus sanguineus (assembly GCF_013339695.2). Lineage (NCBI taxonomy): Eukaryota > Metazoa > Arthropoda > Arachnida > Ixodida > Ixodidae > Rhipicephalus > Rhipicephalus sanguineus. The sequence goes on from NC_051181.1 coordinate 70,119,525, forward strand.
TTAGACGCGCAATCACGGTAATTTGGGCGCTGATTGCCAAGTTAGTACGAAGATACCTTTCGACGCCTGCTTATGAAATTAACTATATGCAACCTTTGGGCTGAATTCTGGCTACACGCTTACCCTCGATACTTCCATGCACTGCATAAGCGAGATTCCTTTTTGAGAATTCTTTCTCTTCAATTTTTCTACGTGTGCGAGGCGTCCTGTGTTGGACGTTCTGACAGTACAGATCGTTTAAGATTCAAAAAATTACACTGAAGATTTTGTTTCATTTCATTTGTTCGCTTCGTTTTTGAATTCAGGTCCGAAAAGTGAAATCTTGTATCAAATTTCAGCCTGTTCAGCATAGTCATGGTTCACTGAATTTTTGGGAGGCCGCGAAAGGGTTCATATGAAAAAATTGTCTTCTTCAACCACACACTTGCTTTGGATTGCACAGGCCTACAATTAGGCCATCTTTGCTACCTCCGTGAAACGGTACTCAGGCCTGGATGACCACGCGACTTCTAACAACGGATCCGTTGATATTGCCACCTTTCACTGTCGACTTTATTGGCGAAAAAAAACTTGCACGTCTACTTTTGACGCCACCAATTCCTGTGCCTAACGATAGGATTTCGCAGAAAAAAATGCTGGACTTGCAGCACTCGGCTTTTTATTAGTTGTGAACTTATCCCTTTCTGTCAATATTTAGGCGCCGTCGCCGTTAAATAAATAAATAGGCTATGAAGTTTCTCGTAGTTCAAGGCACATATGGAGTTATGCTGTATCGGGTGCTAGTTCAAGTGTAGACGGTCATTTCTTTCATTCTCTGTCACACTTCCCTTCTCACTCACATCACCTTGAACCCTCTGTAAATGACAACTACAATAAGCGCCAGCCGGGTTGCATTTTGTCTGCGGTCATTTGCGAATGGCGCTGTTTGGAACATTTCCAATAAGAGCGTGACTCAAAATATATAGTGCCTGTTCTAGGTGGTCGTTATCTACAAATAAATGGTCTCTGCAAAACTTGCAGTACCTTATTGACAGCTATACATGCAGAATAAACATTTGTTGAGTGTCAGCGTTCCTGCTTTGAATAGTCACGCGACGAATGGGTGGCGTAATTAGTCGAAGTCTGGCTCTGCAATGACGTCAATTCATGACGTCATCCAATCAAATAGAATCGTGTTAAAGGTGGGCTGGTGCCCGCCAAATTGAAATGAAACACAGGGTGATTAATGCCATCTTATGAGTTTCTCTCCTACACTTTTGCGTTCACCGATGCGTAATTCAGCGTTAGCTATAGACTATGCTTTTGTTTATCTCCTCCATGTTTACCTCCAAGGCTCAAGTTTGCAATTATACTGTCACAGAAACAGCACGAGTGGAAAGCAGGGCAGATAAGTATAGTTGGTCAAGACTGCACTGGCCTTGGATGGATGTCGTCTTTCTCTCGGACAGCGCGAGGGCTTCCTTGTCCTTGTGGCGCTGCAGGTTGGAAGCGGCCTAGGCTAAACCGTCCTGTTTATGCAATTTGTTTCTTGGAATCACTAGGACGCATGTTGTCTCTCTCGTGTGTTGTCTTGTGCTCTGCCCGAGCAGGGAATAGTTTCTCCTCGCGTACTTGTCTTTTTGCAGTATTCAACAATGCAACATGAGATTTACCAACCCGACGAGGACGCCGCCTTTGTTTATATTACGCTTCCGGGTGAGTCTTCTGTCTTGCTCTACCTATACGTTTCATCTTAGAAGTCATAACATTTCGGTCAATCAGACATTCTTAAAAAAGCAAGAATAACCGTACACTAATTAGTGTTTCTTGAATGTATTTTTCCGACAAAACATCAACAGGCTTAAACATACTTAATCTTGAATAACAAAAGATCGACATAAAAATTACATTTTCATGCCTTTATTACATGCGATGACGATTCTGTAGCTTTCTCGCTACATGCATGTGTTGGTGGACAACATTTCACTTCTTGCGAAAGCCGATTCCTCCAGTACCTCCGACACCACCTCCAAGAGCAGCAGCCTCATTGATGAGCACAGCTACAAAATAGAAAGAGAAATAAATTTAGGTTTCTGAATAGACGCATTTAGTTATCTGACCTTAGTTACCACAGAAATGGGAGTCAACGGCTTCTGTTGTTGAGCAACTGCCGATCTGAATGTTTCATCTTTGGGATTATGCGTGAAATTTAGTGATAATCACAAAATCAACTCAAGATTCATATAGTGGCGACACCAAATACTTGTTCTCAAAAATTATATCTTCTTGTGTTGATTATACGCGTTATCGCAGTAAGGAACAGGACGGACTTTCACAGGGTACTGATGCCTTCTTTGTCTGAATGAAGTTGTCAAAGGCGTATTGAGCAATATTCTGTAGAAAATATAAGCATGCCAGTTCTAAAATTCACAGGGTACCTTGTGTATTCACCGAATACATTGCGATTGCCAAAGCCAGTTTCTCTTTATTCTCATTCAATGAAATCATCTTGCTCCGACACTGTCCGAGAGCTTTCTGCACATGACGTGGTTTTCCAGTGGCTCCAGGATCAGAAGCGCTTCAAATGGTTTTCAAAAGGCATCTCAAGATTTCACCTTAGCATCTCATGTAGCAGGCATTTATTTTTTTCTTTAAGCAATGCTCTTCTGCATTATTCTAACAAGCGGGCAAAGAAATTTATTCCCAACGTCGTGTATATTACTGCGTTTCAAAAGTTTTTACACCACAGGACGTTTACCTAAACATCATATAAATGCTATCGTATTATTAAACAAACATGTTGTTTCGAGTGTGCAACAGTACCCAATGCGACGGCGACCCACAGAAGGGCGTTCATTCCAACCAGACCGTTCATGGTGAGTTTCCTGCAAAGAATGCATAAAACGGTGGATAGCAGGCAAGCCTTATCAAATGTTTGTGGCCGTAAACATTTGCTTTAAAGGCATCTCATCCTGTTATACTTAAGCGCTAAGCGTCTGGGTAAATGCAAAGCTTGTGGGTACTTCGTTGGCATTTCGTATGTCTATGTGTAATCGCAGAAGTTAAAAAAATGCAGCTAATAGCGCGCTCACAGAACCTGACGCCCAGCTTTTCCCCCGCGCAAAAAATTTCGCGCATATCAAATATACACCGATCACCCAAAGACGAAGGGATGTGGAGGACTCAATTGTATTTATTAGAGCGCATGACTGACCCAGGAAAGGCTTTCAAATATGTTCTTTCGAAACTAACGTGTAAGGCGGCGTTCTGCCAGAATGCCAGGTTAAGTCTGCAGTGTATGAAGCTTAACAATTTTTCAATAGAATGAAAAAAAAACATCTTTGATCTCTTTTGCAGATTATATATATTGAAATCGCTTTGTCACTCCCACTTATTAACTTCAAAAATAACTTATAATACGAAGTGACATCATAGTATTGTTCCCCCGAGAAGACTTTCATACCTGTCTAGATGAAAAATCGAATGTTCTCGTTGTTTAGACGACGTAGCTTTCAAGCGGATACTATGACAAAAGAAACACATCACATTAAATTGTGTTTCATTTCCCGCGCTCTCATGAAGCTTAGAAAAGATCAGAACCTTACACATAGACGAGACCGGCTTAGTCCCAATGATGTACAACCTTATAGCGAATAAACTTAAGATAAAATATTTTTTTCTACTCAAATAGCAGTGTACTCTTCCTTCTCAAACACCAGTTAAGCGCTATAATGCCTACTGGCATCCTTTAGCATGCTATTATTTTTTTACTGAATAACAATTCTTGCATCTGCAAAAAACTTATTAGGCTCTATTTCATAAAAGGAAAACGTTTGCTGATCCCGATATTGCACACAACATAAATAGCTGAGGTAGCCAGAAAATAGAAAAAAAAAACTTTTTGCTCGAGGAACCTTCTTTGATCTCTCCCCTCCTTCCTATTGAATCTATGCATCGCTCCTGTGGCCAACGTTATGCTAGTTATGCTCACCAATGTTTGTTGCGGAACCTCAATGGAAGGTTTCGGTTAAAAAAGTCTGCGTATGTATGGTGCTTATATACTACAGCAAGCCATCGTGAAATTACATTTTAGAAGATAAGAAGAAAAGGCAATGATCATATTTTTGTAGAATGCGCAGCGCTTGTGACACGCAATTTACCTCCCCGACATGTTTTTCTAACGGTACAGTCAGGAAATTGCGCAGAACATGGAGGACGCACACGTGTTTTGAAAACACTGCGATGGTCTCCTAATTAAAACATGAGGCACTGTGACAAAACCTTTCCTGACATGTTTCACTTACGGTGCAATCAGGAAACTGAGCAGAATATGGAACACGCAGACGACCAGTTGAAGAATGACCTGATTTTCATAGCTGTTAGTGTACTCCATTGCCATTATTTGGGTCTTATCCCGCTTATCTAGCAATGTCCAATTGCATCAAACCCAAGAACCCTTTGTTGCTGTTAAGAAGCAGCGGGACACAGGAGAGCGAGTGAGAGCCCGCGGTTCTTCTAACTCCGCGCAAATTAAATTTACGAGCTGCAGCTATAAAATTTGTGTTATGCGATAATTTTATTACTTCTCCGAACGGGATTCACATGGGTTGGTGGAAGATGTTAGGATGTCCCCATTAACAATCTGAAGTGTCAGCAGCGAATTACCTATAAGTAAATCCCGGGAAAACGATTGCGATATAGAGAGAAAAAGTGAAGCACCTACTCGTAATCAATATTTGGTGTGTGCTGCTGAATAGCTGAAAATATTGATCCATACAAAAGACTACGTATCATTTTGTCTTAACACCTTGCATAGGAAAAACACATGAAGGGATATCTGCAAAACATTTTGCTATTGGCATAGGCGTCTCGTCTGGATATCGGTGTCCTCTTCGACTCAAAGCAGAACATGAATATATAGAAATGCAGAAAATGAATATGATAGAATCTATGTTAGGGAAGTGAGGTCAATCGCCGCTTCAAAAAAAAACGATTTCCTTTAGACAATTTGGTTAGCTTTTTCAAAGCATGAAAACATTCGAACGCCTTCTTTCTATGCAGAAATATGCCGCTTCATGGAACTCTTCACGAATCTGGTAATGCCATTCCTGACCGCTACCTAATGTTTAGCGGCGCTTCACTTACGTACACTGTGAAATAATTAAACGAATAAATAAGTAAATACGGGCACAGGTACCAATTTCCCGGAAGTCTGCTTAGCTTACAGTATACGAAATATTTCCATTCAATTTTTCCACATTCCTACATGATTACTCTATTGCAAAGCAATACCATCTCACAGGCCAAATGGCTCAACAGGAACTTACGAACTAACTGAGTCAACAGGAAAAGATTAAAAATATTTGACCTCGTTTGAGACACACGCTGTTATGTTCAATGATGCTTTAAGGGCGCAATTGCGGTAGTTTGGAGCGCTGATTTCCAAACAAGTTCAACGATCTCTTTCTACGCCTGCTGAAGAAATGAGCTATGACAACCTTTGGGCTGCATTTGTCTGGCTACGCGCTTTTCCGTGACACTTTGATCAACTGCATAAGTGAGTTTCCTTTTTGAGACTTCATTGTCATCAATTTTTCCATGCGGGCGAGATTTCCTGTGTTGAACGTTCTGACAGTACAGAATGCCTACAATTAAGGAAAATGAAACTCAGGGTTTTGGTCCTGTTTCATTTGTTTGCTTCATATTTCAATTCTTGTCTCAAAAATGAAATCTTGTATAAAGTTTGAACCTGTTCAGAAGGGTGATTGTTCATTGAATTTTTGGAAGGTCCCGAAACTGTTCTTTTCTAAACAAATGTCTTAGGCCAAGGAAGCTGAATCTCTGCTTGCATCCCATTTTCAGTTTAAGCAGCAAGTGATTGTCCTTCCAAGTATCAATAATAGGTTGCATGAGAATTGAAACTTGAGCTAGTTGGTACGGATTCATGATTATTTAAGTAGCGCACTGACGGACTAGGACAGAGAGAAAAAGAAGGTGCACAACACGGGCGCTAACTCGCAACTGATTTTATTCGGAAGAACATGCTAATATAAAGGTGAAGAACAACACAAAAAAGGAACAGAAATATATAAACTTTGTAATCATCTGCAGGTTCCGCTTAGGTATTGAAATTCCGCGTGACTTAGCGCGATAGATGGTAGACTGATACATTTTTCTCATTTCCTTTGAATGTAGAACGCTTCGATGACGGCTGCACACCATTCTTCGCTCACACGCCCCGCCCGTCATTTGCTGCGCGAAGGAGCAGGAAGGGATGTCTGGGGAGAGGGACTGCGTAACTCGAGCATCAACTGTGAACTTTGACTATAAGGGCGCCGTCGAAAGCGCTGGCACGCGCGCTATTTCGGCAGCCATCCACCAGCGAGCGGCTCGTATACCTTGTACGTGCTGTGAGCGCTGTGATGTCACTGCTTCGCGCTCGGACCACTGATACACGACAAACTGACCGAAAACCGCTTCTCTCCCGGGAGCGACCGTATTGCCATACACCAGCGTTTTGTAGAGTTGAGAGATCGGAGCAAAAAGAGTTAGCTGCTAGCCCTCGTTCATGTAACATTACGGCGTGTACTTATCGCATGCACTGCTTCCTCCCCCCCCCCCCCCCCCGCGCCACGCCGCCGCCGGTCCGATGAACCCGCCCCCGCCGGAGGAGAAAACACCGGCGCGCCGCCGCCGGTGATTTTGGGTCCGGCGCACGTGTCTATTGCCTGCTTTGCTATCATTTCCTAGATATTGTTTTTCTCGGAACTTCATATAGCGTTTGGCTGCAGTGCAGAGAAGCGTTTGTCATCTGTATATATATTATGAAATAAACATTTTGATTTGATTTCATTTGAAAAAAGAAGCTCTCACACATATGCAGAAACCTACCTCCCAAGTTATCTCCGTTCAATGTCGTTTCTCACAACCTGGTGGGATAACTAAAACATAAAAGAGGGTTCACTACTCGCTCATGTTATCTTTCGCAGTGCGCATTGTTTCTTTCCTCTTTCGTGGACTGTAGGGGAAAATCGTCAGATATGCTCTATGCGGGCCCGTTAGGTTCTATGCGTTCGTCAAGACCCGCCAAAGCGGCTTAAAGGAAAGAAATCTGAATTACTAGCCGTTCCTTTTATATTGATATGACCCTTTTCTGGGGGGCACGCTCTATATTTACCGAAGAGAGCCCAAGTATCGTGTGGCAAAACTTAAGAATCAGGTCTTCAGCCTGAGAACTAGGCTCGCCTGATTCCGAGTCCTCTCATCCGTAGCAGACCAGATCCGCACGCCTTTCCCGATTTTGAAGGTGATCAAACTTCCCGAGAACAAGGCACATCGAATGTTCGTCTTGTTCCTATTTTTCTTTGCAGATATCAATTGCCATTCGCAATTCCTGTACGTTTGCGACATTTTTTATAACGAAGCCAGGCGTGCTTTCACTTCAGCTACAACAGCAACGGTTCGTCGTTGGTTATCCTCAATTGCCCACAATTTGGAAATAATTCTTGTAGGTCCTTCCATGAGCCGTGCTATCTGTACCCTAAAACACCTTGGGTGAAAGTCTCACCCACAGAGTAACAAAGTTACAACAAAAAACGCCAGGTCTGCGCTAAAACCGCAGCACAGTCACAGCGAAAGCGGGAAGAGCGGCCTTTTAGAGCCCGTTAAGCTCTCTTGGGGCTACAATACAAGTACACTAGAAAGGTACCCACTACGCCATAAATCACAATTTTGTGATGTTGGGAAGCACCTACTAAGCCATTATTCGTCATTCTGCGGAGAAATGAGGCACCAGCTACACGTCTGTAAGGCACTTGTGCACTTTGTTGACGCGACGACTGATGACGATGAAGAATGATGGCTCAGCCCTTTGTAATGGGTTGGAATCTTTAAACGGCCCACCAGTTATGTAATTTGCATTGGGTGCCGCCCGCTCGCTATTTCCCTCTCCCGTCATGCTGTATAACATACGTTGACGTGGGAAAGAGACGGTGGGGGGGGGGGGGGGAGCGAAGAACTTTACTGAGACCCCGAGGAAATGGATCATACGCTTATGGGCTTCCTTGGCAACCAATACAAGTGCCCCTGCGAGGAACCCACTACGCTATAAATCATTGTAATTTTACTGAGACCCAGAGGAAGTGTATCATGCGCTTATGGGCTTCCTTGGCAACCAATCCATGTGCACTTGCGAGGAACCCACTACGCTAAAAATAATTGTAATTTTTGAGATGTAGGCCAGCAGGCACTCTGCCATTTTTTGTCATTCTACGGAGAGCGTCGGTACCTGCTAAACCCATGTAAGGCATTATGCGCACTTTGTTGATGCTGTGCCTGATGATGAAGAATTATGGCAGGGTCCTTTGTAATGGGTTGGAAGCATTCAACAACCTGCTCGTTGCGCAATTCGCATTGTGTGACGCCTTGTTACAGAATTCGCGTTGTGCTACGCTTGGTGCCTATTTTACTCATCTACCACGCTATATTGCATATGCTAATGTGGTTCCTTCCCGACATGAAGCCTGCATAGGACCTTTTAGCAAAGCAGTTTCAAGCCACCGGCATGGCTCAGGGGTTGAATACTGGGCTCCCACGCAGAGGACCCAGGTTCGAGCCTCGTTCCATCCTGGAATTTTTTTTCTTATTTAGTTTTTTTCTTATTTCGAGCGATACTGGTTACGGACACCGGCGGCGGCGGCGGCGGCGGCGGCAGCGGCGGCGGCGGCGGCGGCGGCGGCAGCGGCGGCAGCGGCAGCGGCGGCGGCGGCAGCGGCGGCAGCGGCGGCGGCGGCGGCGGACAACTACGGCGCCAAAAACGGCCGGTGAAATGATCTCATAACAGCTTTCGCTGTAAAACAAAATAGAGCACTCCGGAAGATCCAGTACTGCCATCTCATAATCGTTCTGCTTGGCAATTAGCGGTATGAGCGCTACAGTGGCATAAAAAAAGCAAAACAGTAGAGTGGATTCGATATAGTAAAATAGTACCCTTTACTAATACAGTGCAGATATCCAACCAATCGTCAAGTTCAACAGGAATGGAAAAGTGTGATCCCGATAGTTCCGGGGGTGCTATTCCAGACACTGCCAAATTAGGTCATATTACCCGCCAATGTGCTCTAGTGGTCATAATGCTCGACTTCCAATCCGGGCCGTGTCGGCCGCATTTTCGGTGGAGGCGCAAATGCTTCAGACCCACGCACCTAAATTTAGGTGCACAATAAAGAACCCCAGGAAGCCAGATTCCCCGGAGCTCTCCACCACAGCGTCCCTCATAATCATAGCGTGGTTTTGGGACGTTGGCCAACAATATTGTTGCAAATTCTGCGATATTGTCAAATTTCATAATAGCAGCATTTCAATCCCTTGCCGTAGAACAATTTTACCCACTTTCCGGCTCGACCGGTCCGAAAGTATTTTGCCACTTTGTGGCACAGCGAAGAAAAACGCATACTGCGGAAGAAAAACTCCCAGGATATCTCTTTTTGCTCCAGCATTCTGCAGGCAACCCAGTTTACCGATATATGGGCTGGGTATGATACCGCACAAAGCATTCTCCTGGGTGCATGCCAGGGTTGTTACTGTTTCCCTGTGCGTCAACAGAGGTGTTGTCTCCACTGCCGTCGTCATCGTCTTCGTCACTCACTTCTGTCGAATCGCTGTCATCACTGTCTGGTGGAGGCACGTAATTCTCTTCCTCACTAAAGTCATTCTGACTTTCGCTAAAAGCACCACCGTAAAACGCACGCGGTGAAAACGTGGCCATGCTTCTCAGCGAACCGCGCGCGAGTGGGTACTTTGAGTTCCGTGCTGAACATAGTGCTGCACCCTAGGGTAAAATAAAAATTAAACACCAACAAACAAAGCTCACTTATTCTTCAAGAGATGATACTTCATATAAAATAAAAATGCGCGCGACTTGCAGTGAGAAAGCAGCGAAATTTAAACCACGATCACCCTTGTCGGGCGGCGCCCGACAGCCGACCGCTACGGCTCTGTTGCCTCGTCGGGAATTGCCTTGGCGGAATTTGACAATGTCCATGATAGCACCGCGGGCAGTTTGGTGCATTCATCTTTGCTCCAAGTAACCACCGCAGAGTTGTTTCCAGGTCGCCGAGCTTGCACGCAGTGTCGTCGGTGAAATCAGATGCTGCATCGTTATTCAAGTGTTTCATCGCGACAGAAGCCTACGTCAGCAGGAACGAAGAGCCGAAGACCTGTCATGTCGGCCGGTCTTAGAGCCTCAGACCGGCCACGGCCTGAGACCTGCCATGTCGCAGGTCTCAGGCCGCGGCGGTTTCATGCACAATTACTAATGCTACTTCGTTCAGTCTTCATTAGCTCAACCCCTGTTTGCTAGGACACAATTCCATTTCACGCGAAAGAGTCGTGTTTAGGCTGTGGCTGCGGTGCCGTCAGCATTACTGGCGGCAGCGATCGCTAATTCCGATAATCGGCCCGCGAGCCGGCGTGCTGCAAGCGAGCAAGGAGGCCAGCGAGATAGAATGGCCGCGCATGCTCACTCCGAGGCTCTCGACAGCAGACAACGAGCCTTTAGGCGGCGCGCGCATGCACACCGCCACGCGATCGCGTGGTCTCCAAACTTATGATCGCGACTGTATTTCCATATGGTATGTCACAAAAACTTTGTGTACGTGAACTCATACGAAATTGCTTTTTTTCAGGTTTCGTATTGCGCCTTTCACTATAAAATCATTTTCAACGTCCTCCCTTTCAATTGTTATCAAAGTTTGTGAAGTTTGCTCGTTATATTAGTCAGCCAACAAATTGAGACGCGTCATACTGATTCCACAAACCACTAAGTTGGGGTTGCCAACTGCGCATGAAGTTGTGAGAGCGACAACCAGCGGCTTAAATTACATCAAGGAAAGAGCCTGACAAACTGTTTTGCTGCATGTCCACATTTTGAGAGAGCAAAATTACTTTTATGATCGCATACGGTCGCATTGGCAAAGCAATTTGGTCGGTTCGCAAAACTTAGCTCAAGGAAGCGATTTCGTGACAGATCAACAGAGAAAGCGAAGTGTGTGCAGGGAAGCCGAGCGATGTGACAGTGAGATGTAGATCGCAAATGTAACACTTACAAGGTGAAAGCGTTATACGTCTCACCGAGTCAATAAATTTCGAGATTTCGCCAGGGCTCACAACACGTCGCGTGACAGTGGCATCCGCAGAAAAGCCGCAGAAATCGTGAGCAAGAAGGCTCGGTCAAAAGTCATGCGCTACCGAAGTGCGTGTACGAGGGCCCACGGCGTACCGAAAACGCCACGGCTTCAGTCTACCATGCCATCACCAATGCCTTTAGCCGTTGACGTTGATTAAAGTTTCAAAGCGGCTTTCATGGCATGGCATATTTTTTATTACTATGCTTGTACAACTAAACAGGACACAAGAAAGGCAATGTAATTAGGTCACTGATCACGAAAATTTATGGCGTCACAATGGCTTCATAATATAGCATCGTCGCTCCGCAAATGGGTGGCAGATCACGGAGACATTTGGAAAATATGATCGGGATACTGAGACCTTCATATACTTCGAAGAGCGCATTTGCAGAGTTTTACCACAAACTGCCGTTCGCTTTAGCGAACGCAGATTACCACGAAAAAGCCGAACGGGGTAACGTTCGTTGATGCATTCATATGAAACACATAAAAAGAAACGACTCCCGCTGCTTAAGTTCACAATCAAAGTTTCGTTGCATTTAGTTTGCGATATGGTAGTGAATGCGTAATCAGATTCAGCTAAAATAATCTGGGAGAATGTCTAGCACGCGGCCTTTGCATTCATCCTTAGTATTAATATAGAACAAAACGGAGGCTGTCATTGCAGCGTTTCAATTTATTCTTCTCTGATTTGACCTTACACACACTGCAACTACACTCTGCGAACACAACTCTGCATTGTATGCTGTGTGTTACTACATGAGCTCATCGGTAATAATCAGAGCGATTTCTTCCCGATTTCTTCCTTCATGTCATTGGAGTTCATCACAATGTAACAGCAGATGTAAGAAAAGTAGTCGAAGATCATGATAATGAACTACATCACACGCGCCACATGTAAAATCACGAGGGAGAATCTCAAGAGCCGTGCATTCAGCTCGTGCATGAATGGAGTGGCACCTCCGGGGATGGGCAGAAATGTGTGTGCTTAAAGCTTCGTAAGTCTCTCCGGAATGGCGCAAGTGCTTTAGCCTGGAGCGCTATGAAATGAAACGAGCGGCTGCTACGAGCGCACACTGACAGGAGACACGTGCGTATCTGCGCAGCAGCAAACATTCAATAAAATGATGAAGCTCCCCTAAGTATCCTAAAAGTCGCCCAAGAAATCTAGAAGGCTGAAGCGATCGCCTTCTCTTTCTTCTCAGTGGATGTACTAATCAACCCCCGTTTCACTCCGATATCTTTCTGCACCTGCCGTGGTTTTCGCACTGTTTCCTGCACCGGAGGCAATGGAAGAGTTCTGCACCTCACCTTGTTCTTTTACAGCTTCCGTGACAAGGGCCCATCATTGCCAACCAACATATAATATGGGCACCGCCATCGTTAATGGACGGCGACAGCGAAATGCCATTGCTAGCCAACACACAATATATCAACACAATCGCTCTAGCGTGTACTGTCAGAAACATTGACAACTGAATTCCATAAGAAAGAAGACAGTGACCAAAACAGGCTATTCAAAATACCCTCGCATCCAGACGGCACAAAACATCTGTTAAATGTTTGCGAGAAAATGTGTTCTACAAGTGCTGTTCTGTAATGTAAAATAAAATAAGTACCAAGTTCTCAAATGAGTTTTGTGAACTGCTCGTAACAATCTATGGGAAAAGAAACACTAAACACAATGAAATCGAAATAAGCAATCTTTAATATGATGTTAACTTGTGTCATACAACCAACGCAAAGAGTGTAACTGTATGAAAAATCCAACCAACTCCGCTTCGCAGACACCGATGAAAGGGCAAAGCTGATGGCCGTCCTTTCGTCCGGCTAAAGCACTTGTATGTTTTGCAAGTCTTTGAGATATGTTGTATCCATTGCTCTTTATTAAACACCCATTCTTAAACTATGATGTGGTAGTACTGTTTTACTGCATTCTGACCATGCCACTATTATATAGAAGTTTGCACATAAGCCTTAGCTCAAGATGCTCCGATATGTTCCATCACTGCACTTTAAGCTTTGAGGTGGTAGTATAGCCATCATCTTTTCTAACCACAAAGTATCACGTGACAGTGGTGTGACTATAGTAACGCGCACGCCATTGGTTAGGCTAACTGTTGCCTTCTTCCTTTTTAGCAGAAGTAGCGTGTAGCAGAATTTACCCAATGTTTGTAGCTCATATCCGTTTGTTTGGTTAAGTGCTGCCTTCATATTTATTGCGACATGGTCAATAGAGAAACTTACGCAATGTCTGTGGCGCATGCCCGTATATGATGCCCCGAAGCTTTACCACGGTTCCCGGAGATGCAATGCTCCACAGAGAACAGCTTCGCTGTTAAAAACGGCAAAAACGCGAAATTATGCGCACCTTGCGCTAGTGACACAAGCCTGGGAACACCAGCGGAGCTAGTGTTCGACCTAGGCTTATCTAAGGAAGGAAGAAACAAGAGCAATGACAGCCAGGTTAGCCATTTCTAATACCGGCTGGCTACCCTGCGCTGGGAGAAGGGGAAATGGGAATAAAGGATGCCAGAAGTGAGATGTTACAAAAAAAGGAAAAGCAAGAAAAGGGAAAATAGAGAAAAAAAGATGGTTGATCCCTCTCTCATTGGAATCAGTATAACACGAAAGTGAAACGTATCGTCACAGAAGTAGTTTATTGTTTATAGTGCATTGGTGCACTATAAACACTATAAACATAGTGTAACGGCGCCTCTGGAGCGAGAAAGAGGAGCTGTAGGAGAAGACGAGGACGAGGACTTTGTTGTTGCTTCCGTAGCCTCACCAAATCCAGTGCTCTGCCACTGAGCGTTCTCAATAAACGCCTCCTGACTCGTAACATCGTGGTGGAGGTGCTGGGTACGCCCAACCACGGAAGCTGTTCCACCAAGTCTTCGTCGCAGTCGTCGCCTTGCCGGTCTTCCGCCAGTGCAGCTTGACATGTCTACTGACGCTGACGCTGCGACATCAACGCCTGCTTGTTCTTCGCAGCCTTACAGACAGCCACGGCCCTACGGAGGACAAGCTGGGGAAGACGTCGACCAATGGCTGACCCATTACGAGCGGGTGAGCAAGAGCAACAAATGGGACGCAAATGATCGACTCACAAACGTGGTGTTCTCGTTGACCGACACCGCGCTCGTCTGGTACGAGAATCACGAGGACGCCTTAACAACGTGGAGTAATTTTGTTGAAGAACTGAAAAGCTGTTTCAGTGTCGCCACCGCGAATAAAAAGCGTGCTGAGTCCACACTCGCCCAGAGGGCTCAACTTTCTGGTGAGACTTGCACCGCATACATTGAGGAGATCTTGAAGCTGTGCAAGACGGTGAAGCCATGTATGTCAGAGGAAGACAAGGTTGGGCATCTCTTGAAAGGTATCGCTGAGGACGTGTACAACTTCCTCATCGGCAAAGATAACTTGAGCTCTGTGTCCGATGTCATACGGCATTGTCATACCTTCGAAACGTTGAAGATGCGCCGAATAACTACGAAGTTTGGCCGTTTGTCTAATGTGGCGACGGTAGCAACAGTTGACGTGAGCTCGTCGTCGGACCTTGCCTCAACAATACGCCAAATTGTCCGAGAAGAGCTTCTTCGGCGTGAAGAATTAACTTCGTCTCTGCCACGTTTCGCGAGTACCTGCTCAGCACAAGATCCCTCCTTGCTAGGCCCTGTTCCAGCATGGCAGTCTCTGAACGCTACCGATGTCCGCTATCACACGGAAGTGTCACGTGCCGTGGCCCCACCTTCTGTGAGGTCCGACTACCAACCGCGTCCTCGTTTCCCCCGCCGCTATCGTCGACCGCCCACTGGTTACGACACGGAGCCCGAAGGTGTTGCGTATTCCCCATATCCATATGGGGAATACGCAACACGAGACGCCTGTGCAGCGACAGCCTTCCCCGGTGTGCTATAACTGTAGTGTGCCTGGCCACATCGCGTGGTTCTGTGAACGCCGGCAGTCATCTCGATATGAACGACCATCGGCTGGTACTCGGCGCAACGACGGGCACACCGATAGTCGATGGCCGGCCCACACGACATCTAGGGATAATTTCGCACAAAGGAGCTTCAGGAACACCTTACCAGCCTCCGACCGGAGCTTGAAGCCACCATCAGGACCTCGACCGCGCCGTTCTCCATCGCCACGGCGGCGCGTACCGTCGCCACCGCCGGAAAACTAACCAGCGCGGCCGATGGGGGTGAGGTCGCTGGAAAATTGCGTTCAACAGATATACCTCCTCCCGTTTTTATGTTAAGGAACAAGGTGCATGTGTGTGTCGATGGAGTACCTACTATGGCTTTGGTGGACACAGGTCTCGTATTTAAGAGGGCGCTACACCGCAGTGTCGTGTTTCGGTGAAATCAAGAAGGAATGTTTTTTGGAGTGGGCGGTGAATCATTGCCCCTGTTGGAATGTGTACTGTGGACGTATCCTTGGGTGGTAGACTTTTCACCACCGAGTTCGTGATCATTTCTCGGTGCACCCACGACGTAATCTTGGGTGTTGATTTTTTGAAGCAGTGCGGTCCAATGCGCGATGTGACAGCCACACACTTCTTCTGGACTTGCACAGCCCTACAGTATGGCCGCCTTTTGCACCTCCGTGAAACGGTCCGCAGGCCAGGATGACCACGCGACCTCTAACGCTGGATGCCTCGACATTACCACCGTTCACTATCGACTTTATAGGCGCAAAAAACTTGCACGTCTATTTTTGATACCAGCAATTTATGTGCCTTAAGACAGGATCTCGAAGAAAAAATGCTGGACTTGCAACAAGCGGCTTTTTAATAGTTTAATAGCTTTTAAATCGGGTGCTGGTTCATGTGCAGACGGTCATTTCTTTCCTTCTGTGTCACACTTTGGTTCGCACTCACATGATCTTCAACCCTCTGTAAATGACAACTCAAATAAGCACCAACAGGGATGCATTTTGTCTGCGTTCATTTATGAATGGTTCCTTTTCCAAGTTTTCTAATGAGAGCGCAATTCATTATATTTAGTGCCTCTTCTATGTGGTCGTTATCCGCAAATAAGTGGTATCTTTGAAAAGCTTGCATTATCCTATTCACAACTATACATGCAGAATAATCTTTTGATGAGTCTCAGCTTTTCTGCGCTGGATAGCCAAGCGACGAATGGGTGGCGTTATTAGTGGATATCGGGCTATGCAGTGACGTCAATTCATGACGTCTTTGAATAAAATAGGAGCGTGTTAAAGGTGGGCTGGTGCCCGACGAATTAAACACATGATGATTAACGCCATCTTATCAGTTTCTCATTAAAGAGTACACTTTCACGTTCACCGATGCGTTATTTAGCGTTAGCTATAGACTATGTTTTTGTTTATGCTTTCCATGCTTATCTCCAGGGTTAAAGTCTGCAATTATACTGTCATCATGGAGAAACAGCACGAGTGGAAAGCACGGCAGGTCATTATAGTTGGTCAAGACTGCACTGACATTGGATGGGTATCGTCTTTATGTCGCACAGCGCGTGGGCTTCCTTGGCCTTCTCCAGCAGTGCAGGTTGGAAGCGGCATTGGCTTCCGTTTAAAGATAGCATCGTCCGGATGCTGTCTATCCTATGCGTCGCCCGCGCCCAGGCACCTCTTCTTTCCCTTCTCTGCGCTGCATATTTGAACAAGTAATGGCGGCACCTCTCTTGCTTAGAGTGGAGACGAGGTCCTAGTTGCACGTGCTGAGGCTTGTCTATTATGCGTATTTATGTCAAGAGAGCCGAGTCTACATTTTCCACGTAATGGCGTAAGCAAAATGCGCTAGAACACGCTGTTTGCAGTAAGTGACTAGCCGCCATTACTTGGGCAAACTGCATGGCAGGAAAGCTAGCTTTACAATTATGAAAAGGGTCTATACCGAAGTACAAACAGCCCAATACTACAATAAGCTAAACCAACCCGTTTATGGAATTTGTTTCTTGTAATCAGAAGGACGCATATGTTCTCTCTCGTGTGTTGTCTTGACCTCTGCGGGAGAAGTGGTTACTTTCACCTTGCGTACTTGCCTCTTTCCAGCATTCAACAATGCAACATGAGCTTTACCAACCAGCCGAGCCCGTCGCTCTTGTCCATATTACGCTTCACGTTGAGTGTACTGTCTTGCTCTACCTATACATTTCATCTTAGAAGTCATGACGTTTGGGTCAATCTGACATTCATAAAAAAGCAAGAGTAACCGTGCTCTAATTAGTGTTTCATGAATGCATTTTTCCGACAGAACATCAACGTGCCTAAGCATTCTTAATCTTGAACAACAAACGATCGACATAGATTAATTCCATTTTCAAGCCTTTATTACATGCGATGAAGATTCCGTAGCTTTCTCGCTACACGCATGAGTTGGTGGACAACATTTCACTTCTTGCGAAAGCCGATGCCTCCAGTACCTCCTACACCGCCTCCAAGGGCAGCAGCCTCATTGATCAGCACAGCTACAAAAGAGAAAGAAAAATAATTTGAAGTTTCTGAATCGACGCAATTAGTTATCAGACCTTAGTTACCACGGAAATGAGCGTCAACGGCGACGGTTCGTGTGCAACTGCGGATCTGAATGTTCCTTCCCTGGGATTAGGCGGCGAAATTTAGTGATATACACACAATTAACTCAGGATTCTCATAGTGGCGACACCGAATACTTGTTCTCAAATATTATATTTTCTTCCGATGAGTTTACGCGATATCGCAGTAAGGAACAGAACGGACTTTCACATGATACAAAGCCGTATTAGGCAATATTCTGCAGAAAATATAGGCATACCAGTTCTTGAAAAATTCGCAGGGTCCCCTATTTATTCACCTAAGACATTGCGCATGGCAAAGCCAATTTCTCTTTATTCTCATTCGATGAAGTGACTCTGCCTCGCCACCATCTGAAAGCTTTCTGCACATGACGTGGTCTTCCGGTGGCTATATGATCAGAAGCACATCACCTTGTTCATAACTGCCTCCGTGAACAGCCCAGCTTTGACGAAGCAAGGAAGTCATGTGATGGCGTCATCATCTGAAGTCATGATGACGAGGCAAGTTTTGGTGGTATGTGATGTCACGATGACGTCGTATGGTGACGTAATCAGGTGAGGGTTATTTTTTCTAATATTAGTCCTGACGTCGCAGGACGCCCCCTGCGGCCGTAACTTTTGGCGTTTATGACGCATCTGAGGGTATCACCTTAGCATCTCACGTAGAAGGAATTTATTTCTTTCTTTAGGTCGTGTTCTTCCGCGTCATTTTAATAAGCGGGCGAGGGAAATTATTCCCAACGTTATGTATATAACTGCGTTGCAGGAGTTTTCCCACCACAAGACGTTTACCTAAATATCATATAAATGCTATGGTATATAAATAAAGAAACATGTTGGTTCGAGTGTGGAACAGTACCCAATGCGATGGCGACCCACACAAGGGCGTTCATTCCAACCAGACCGTTCATGTTGAGTTTCCTGCGAAGAATGCATAAAACGGTGGATAGCAGGTAAGCCTTATCCCATTTTTATGGCCGTAAACATTTGCTTGAAAGGGATCTTATCCTGTTATACTTCAACGCTAAGCGTTTCGGTGAAGGCAAGGCTTGTGGGTACATCACTGGCATTTCGCATGCCTATGTTCAATCGCAGAAGTTAAAAAATGCAGCTAATATCCTGCTCACAGCACCTGACGCCCAACTTTTCCCCGTGCGCAAAAATGTCGTGCCTATCAAATATACACCGATCACACAAAGACGAAGGGATGTAGATGATTCAATCGTATTTATTACAGCGCATGACTGACCCAGGAAAGCTTTTCAAATACGTTCTTTGGAAACTAACGAGTAAGGCGGCGATCTGCCACAATGCCAGGCACTGTATGTAAAGCGGCACTGTATGAAGACTAAGAGTTTTTCAATAGAACAAAAAAAGAAAAACACTTTTGTTCCCATTTGCAATTTATATCTACCCAGTTCAGCTGGTCACTCCCCTTTATTAATTTTAGAAATCATTTATAATTCGAAGTGACATCATATTATTGTTCCCCTGAGGATGTTTTCGTACCAGTCTAGATGTAAAATCGAATGTTCTCGCTGTTTAGACGACGCAGATTTCAAGCGGATACTATCACAAAATAAACAGATCACATTAAATTGTGTTTCATTTCCCGCGTTCTCATGTAGCTTTAAAAATCAGATCCTTACACATAGACGAGATCGGCTTAGTCCCAATGAGGAACAACCGTATAGCGACTAAACGTAAGGTGAAATATAATTTTTTTATTTCTACTCAGATAGCAGTCAACTCTTTCTTCTCAAGCACCAGTTAAGCGCAATAATGCCCATACGCATCCTTTTATATGCTATTATGTTTTACTGAATAACAATTCTTGCATCTGCAAAACACTTCTTAGGCTCTATTTCATAAAAGAAATACTTGTGCTGATACCGATATTGCACACAATATAAATAGCTAAGGTAGCCAAAACTTGAAAAAATCTTATTGCTCGAGGAACCACCTTTGATCTCTCCCCACCTTCCTGTTGAATGTATACATCGCTCCTGTGGCCAAAGTTATGCTAGGTATGCTCACCAATGGTTGTTGCAGAACCTCAATGGAAGGTTTCGGTTAAAAAGTCTGCGTACGTATGGTGCTTATATACTACTGCTAGCCAGCGTGGAATGACATTTTAGGATATAATAGGAAAAGGGAATGGTCATATATTTGTAGAATGCGCAGTGCTTGTGACACGCAATTTACCTCCCCTGACATGTTTTTCTTACGGTAGAGTCAGGAAACCGCGTAGAACATGGAGGACGCACAGGTGTTTCGAAAACACTAGGATGGTCAGCTAATTAAAAAAAGGAGGCATTGTAGCAAAAGCTTCGCTCACGTGCATCACCTACGTTATAATCAGGAAACTGAGCAGGATATGGAAGACGCAGACATGGTTGAAAAGACGTTAATGGTCTCTTTACTGAAGCCGCTGTGGCGAAAAAAAAATATTTCTGTTTACAGTTGCATGTACATTCGGTGTCGACGACCAGTTGAAGAATGATCTGATTTTCATAGCTGCTAGTGTACTCCATTATCATTATTTGGGTCTTATCTCGCTTATCTAGCAAAGATCCTTTGCATAAGGCCCAAGACGTGATCCTTTTTTTTCTGATAACAAGCAGCGGGACACAGGAGAGCGAGTGAGATCCTGCGGTTCTTCTATCTCCGCGCTAACTATATCTATGATCTACAGCTATGCAATTTCTCTTATGCGACTAATTTTATTACTTATCCAAACCGGATTCACAAGGGTTGATTGAAGATGTAACGATGTACCCATTAACAATCTGAAGTGTCAGCTGCAAATTACCTAAAAGTAAATCCCAGGAAAAGGATTGCGATATAGAGCAAAAAGTGAAGCACCTGCTTGTAATCAATATTTGGTGTGTGCTTCTAAAAGCTGCAAAATAGTGATCCGTACAAAAGAATAGGTATCGCGTTGTCGTCACACCTTGCGTTGGAAAACACATGACGGGATATCTGCAAAACTTTTTCTATTGGCATAGGCGTCTCGTCTCAATATGGGTGTCCTCTTCCACTCAAAGTAGAACATGAATATGCGGAAATGAAGAAAGTGATTATGATGGAATCTATATTAGCGAAGCGATATCAATCGCCGCCTGGAAAAAAAATCGATTTTCTGTAGACACTTTAGTTAGCTTTTTCAAAGCATGAAAATATTCGAAAGCGTTCTTTCTATGCAGAAATAGGCCGTTTCATGGAACTCTTTACGAATCTGATAATGCCATTCCTGACCGCGACGTACTGCTTAAGAAACACTGAACGTACGTACGCCGTAAAATAAATAAATGAATCAGTAAGCAGGTCCGGGCAGGGGTACCAATGTCCCTGAAATATGCTTCGCTTGAGTTATTTTTCATTCAATTTTCCCACATCCTTACATGATTATTCCATTGTAAAGCAGCACCAACTCACAGACCAAATGACTCAACAGGAAATCACAAACCAACTGAGTCAACAGGAAAAGTTGAAAATTATTTGACATCATTTGAGACACCATGTAATGTTCAAGGATGCTTTAGGGGCGCATTCACGGTAGAGTGGGCGCCGATTTCAAAACAATTTCAACGATCCCTTTCTACGCCTGCTTAAGGAATGAGCTATAGACAACCTTTGGGCTGAATTTGTCTGGCTACGCGCTTTTCCGTGACACTTTGATGAACTGCATAAGTGAGTTTCCTTTTTGAGACTTCATTGTCATCAATTTTTCTATGCGGGCGAGATTGCCTGTGTTGAACCTTCTGACAGTACACAACGCTTCAAATTACGGAAAGTGAAACTCGGGGTTTTGTTTCTCTTTCATCTCTTTGCTACGTATTGCAATTCATGACTCAAAAGTGAAATCTTGTATAAAGTTTGAACCTGTTCAGAAGGGTGTTTGTTCAATGAATTTTTAAGGTCCCGAAACTGTTCTTATCGAAAAAAATGTATTGGGCCAAAGAAACTGAAAATCTGCTTGCACGCCATTTGTAGGTGAAGCAGCAGGTGACTGTCCTTTCCAGTATCAAAAAGGCCTAAAAAGCACAATTTATTTAGACGGCCGACAAACAACAAACTAATTGGGAATAATTCGCCGTATTCATTCGCCAGAACGAAATAAGCAATTCTAGATATTGTGTGGAGTGATGTACAGAGATTTATAGGAGACAGAGAGAATGGACGCATTTGTCTACAAGGTAGATCGAGAGGTCCTAATCGTTCAGGCTACCTTGAGCTCAGGCAGCGTCCTGCGCCCTCACGACCCGCCGTACCTGATAGTCAAGGTTGGAGCGGGCCAGGACTTCCGAAATCTCGTGGATGTGTTAAGGATTGTGGGCTTTTCTGGCGATTTTCTGCCGCCACCTGCGACATGATGCAAGGAGCAGGGTTATCCGCAGAAGTGGGAATTCGGACACGTAGAGGCGACTTGCTGATTTCTGGTTGCTTGTGGGAATGTGTTGACACGTACAGCACTGACTAATCTATCCTTCTCTCCAAGGAGTGAATTCTGTGCGGGAGGTTATGCTCTATGAGTGAGTTCATAATACTTGGAAATGTTGTCATAGGTTACGAGAGGATGCATGCGCTCGGACACTGCATCTTGAGATTCGGCTTTTTGTGTCATCGAGCCACGACGTCGGAGATCTCGTAGGCAGGAATTACGTGGTGAATTACCCGGAAGATGAACACGACCCGTCTCATTAGCGGTTTTCAAATATCTATTCCTAATTTACTACATAGCGAAGGTGCTCCAAGCCTATTAAAATTATGTAATCAAAATTTGCACCTCAGTTTTTCGCTCCGCAAGTTAGGGCTACCACCGCTTCTTAGGCCTTAAGGTAGATTTTCTCGGGAGCAATATACTATTTCAATCTTCGTTATCAAAAATTACCGGGGCTAGCAGCGCCGCTAATGCGGGCTAAGACGCCGCATCTGTGTAGACTGTGGAGGGCGGCAACCATATCCCTTGTGAATGACACAGATCCGGAACTCCGTGCGCTACTACTGGTGCACTGGTTGCATCTTTCGGGATATAGGATATACAATGTTCCTCCCTGTGGCATGGCGTAAGCTTACAATCGCGCCAGCGGCCCTTTGCACCGATCATTCCCCCCCCCCCTCTTGAGGTAAGAAAATCAAAGGGGCCTAGTGTTCGTTACTGGCAGCCATATTGAGAAAAATATTATCATCAGCCTGACTACATCCAATGTGTCCTACTTCGCCAATGACATAAAAACAGGCTACTAGTTTAGAAACAATTAGGCATCCGAATTAGCGTCATTTAAATGTAAAAAGAATTTGAAAAGAACATTCGTGCCTCATGTGCGGTTTTCCAGTACCAAACAACACTCGACGCAATGTGTAGTGAACTCGCTTGCCAAATATATTACAATGACACACTGCACTGTGTGGCACCTGCTTTCCTTTGTATAAAGACGACGCATATCGCCATGTACAGTCTTTAAGTTGGCATTTAGTTTTTCCGCCACTTCAGTCGTTCTTTTCTAAGGCGTATTGTTCAGGGTTGCAAAGTTTTGATATTTTGCCCCACTTTGGCTACTTTCTTGTACCGGTGCAGGAAAAAACATCTTGGCTACTTAGCTCCTCTTTGGTAGCATCATGTTGCCTCGATTACAACAAAATTGTCGATATCTTGCGACTTTGCAGCCGCTGGCTTTCGAGTATGCGGTGTGAAAACATGGGGACCAAGGCGTGTTTCCAGATCTAGAAAAATAACTGAAGGCTTGCGCTACACAAAAGTCATATATTTTGGATACTTGGCTGAGACTCCGGGAAAGGGGGGGGGGGGGATCTCTTGTATGGGACCTCATCTTGCAGACCACATATTACTGAAGTCGACTTTAGGCTCTGACTGCAATTTAACAGAACGATCGATGACACTCCGCGTCCAGGAAGCTGTGCACTAATTGGCATTAGAAATATGACACTAATGAATTTGGAACAGACAAGCACTCGGAAATATTAGCAGCACGGACTACGTCAACACGCGAGAAAATATTTGCAAAGAAACTACAAAGTGTGCTTCAAATTCCCCCTGCTGTGGTTTTGAGCATGCTCGTGCAGCAGTTTTCTTTTTTTCGTCGTAAGGTTGGGGCATTTGTTTTCGTAAGAAAAGTCATGCATACGCGTGAACTGTGTCACTCCTGCAGCAGGGCTTGAAAATTCGTGCTCCTGCACGAAATGCTTGCTGACGTCCATAAATTAACGCTTTACCCACCGCAATTATAATTGTTAGGAGTTCTTGCTTTATATAGTTACAATTCCATGAAAATCCTCTTGCAGTTAGTGATATAAGTAAACGTCACAGCGGTTTTCACACACACGTGGCTACTACTGCCCTTGATTCGAGTTCGCTAATTTTTTTGTAGCTTATTTCTGACCTGGAAACCCTGGTTTTTGTTGGTGCTGCTGGAATGACTGTGCGCCACAAAGAAGGGCCAACTTTTTTATTTTACCTTAATATTATTGAGACCAAAACGAAAAGCGGGATTTAAGAAGATTTCAAGTAAGGTGCAGAGGTTATCATTCCATGTTGGGTGATTTGTCGGTATGAACGCACAAGTTTCTTTAGCATAGAGGTTTCCTGAAGTGTATACTGTGCATCGTTATAACGGAACGAAATGAGCGTGTGCTTTATTTTGTGTGAGAATAATTTATGGCGCCTGTATAATTTTTTATTAAATGAAAGATGCGGTGATGGGGCGCAAGATATTTTGTAGTTGTGATGCATTTTTGTGGGGTTATGAAGAAAAGTGTCTGTATGCATTCTTTTTTATTAGACATCAGTCAAACAGAAAAGTTTACTTAACATATCTGCGGAAATCCTGGCTGCTTTATGACGAAATGTCTGATAATTCAGCTTTACCAGATATTTACTGGATATTCATTCGACATGTTACTATATCGTTCCACTGTATCTCAATATAGCCCCGGCATTTTTTTTTTCGGAACTATGATGCATGTCAACTCTTGGCACATTTAATTACATACCAGACTTGATAAATCAACATTGACATTTTTGCGTATTTAAATTATCACTACTTCTGTTTTTTGTATTGCTTGCTAGAGGTGTGCGCCGCCGCCAGTTTTTGGTCACGCCGCTCGCGCCGCCGCCGAAGACCCAAGAGAGATCACGCCGCCGCCTCCGCCGCCGCGCAATAATTCCGGCGCGCCGCCGTTAGTCTTTCTTTTTTAATTCGAATGGGGAATCTGGAAGTAAAATACAGCACTTCGCCGGAGGAGCTCTTCTCGATGTGTCCATGTAATGAACTGTCCATTTCAGCGGCCGCTAAATAGCGGGAGCTCGGCGAGAAGTGCGCCCTCTGTTTCCGGTCCTTGTTGTGCAGCCCCATCATGACATCACGAAGCTTTCAAACACTCTCGACACAAATGATAGGGACGGAATGCGCTTCAGTGCAACGAACGCAACCCTCAGAGATCCGATTTCCGATGCACGTGTCTTTTGATCGTGTTAGCCATCGATTTAGGTTTCATGCGGCCGCTCGTCTAACGCAATTTTAAGATCGGTACGCATTCCCTACATCGTTCTCAAACATCTGGGACACAGTCATATGCAAATTCAGACATGAAAAGGTCCTGTTTCTCTGCATTTCGTCCACTCTCTTCTTACGCTAGGAATGTGCTGGCGGGTTCGCTGTGGCGACGTGGTCAAGAACGAGGTGACATCACTGCTCACGACTTTTTCGAATCACTGAATGCGCTCTGCCGAAATGGCCTGTGGACATCTCCTCTAGATGAGCGCATCGAGAATAGCTCCCGAGAAGTTGTAGTATCTTTTTCTTCTCCAGAAATATCACGAGTATTGCCTGAGCTTAACGCTGCCGCGTCCTCCAGCCTTAAAAGGCGACGACCCAACTCGCCGGATAGCATATTCTTGGAGTCTTGGACCTAGTACACTGCGCATAAATAAATAAATAAAATAGATAAGTAATATATATCACGGTGCGTTAGTACGCTTTTTCCTTTCATTCTTATTCGAGTGAATCAATAAATAAAGACTGAAGTAAAGAGAATGGCAAACTGAGAATATAGCTGAACTATATTTGGTAGGTATTCATGTTAAGAAGACATGACGGGGAAACAAGGACATAAGAGAAAAGTCGAGAGAGTGAACTGCTACTTCTAACGTAAACCACTACTCGCATTTGATTGATAGGTATGGTCTCTTGTATACGTGGGAATGCGCACATAAATATTTGTGTCTACATTGAGTTCCACCGCTCTGTGATTTTTCAGTTCTTAGCGGCGTTTCTGGTGTCTTGACTACTCCCCTGTGTCCGTGTTTGCATGTCCTGTTCCTATAAAGGGCCCCTAACAGCCTCTGAAAATACAACAAAAAACAAAAACAACGAGCGCGTAATTCTCTCTTGGCGTTTTTTGTCTTTTGGCGCACTTCTTGATGCCAGAACAGTGATTCACGTGACATCATCTGTAGAGGCCGGATTTTTAGGCACTAAAAATGCTCGTTTTAGGCGCTAAAAATAGGCTGGCAAAACAACGTTCTGGCTTCCAAAAGACTAAATATAGGCACAATAAATTTTCGCATAAATGCAAATAATTTGAAACGAAGACGTGCGCGAGTTCTATCTACGAGAAGCAAACAAAAAAGGTATTTGCTTAAGACTGCACAAAGGCGTTAAACTGTTGAACATAGCCGTGCAATGTGCTTGGTTCCGTATGGTTCGCAGAACACGGTCTCTCCCGAGTTCTGCACGGTAAGTCAAGATTCCACTGTCGAATCAACAGACTCCTGCAGGGTGTCTTCCCGGCATGTCTGAGAAGGGCAGAGCACGAGCAGATAGCCAGACCGCTAAAAGACCAGAAGGGAGGAATTCCTCCTCTTGTCCGGGTCGAATCGAGTAGATATTTCTCCCCTGCCAGTGAATCACTGGCGTAGCCAAGGGGGAGAGTGGGGTCCAAACCACTCCCCCCCCCAATTTTTTAGTTTTGCTGGCCAGAAGGTAGCGGGATCGAATCCCGGCCGCGGCGGCTGCATTTTCGATGGAGGCAAAAATGTTTGAGGCCCTTGTATTTAGATTTAGGTGCACGTTAAAGAACCTCAGGTGGTCAAAATTTCCGGAGCCCTCCACTACCGCGTCTCTCATAATCATATCGTGGTTTTGGGACGTTAAACCCCAGATATTATTATTATCTGTAAGGCATCATGTGCGCTTTCTTGACGCGACGACTGATGACGATGAAGAATTATGGCTCAGCCCCCGCCACGGTGGTCTAGTGGTTATGGCACTCGACTGCTCACGCGAAGTTCGCGGGATCGAATCCCGGCCGCGGCGGCTGCATTTTGCGATGGAGGCGAAAATGTTTGAGGCCCGTGTACTTAGATTTAGGTGCACGTTAATGAACCCCAGGTGGTCGAAATTTCCGGAGCCCTCCACTACGGCGTCTCTCATAATCATATGGTGGTTTTGGGACGTTAAACCCCAGATATTATTATTAATTATGGCTCAGCCCTTTGTAATGGGTTGGAAGCTTTAAACGGTCCACCAGTTATGTAATTTGCATTGGGTGACGCCCGGTCGCTATTTCCCTCTCCCGTCACGCTGTATAACATACGTTTGGCGTGGGAGAGAGACGGGGGGCGAGGAATTTTACTGAGACCCCAAGGAAGTGTATTATGCGCTTATGGGCTTCCTTGGCAACCAATACAAGTGCACTTGCGAGGAACGCACTGTGCTCTACATCATTGTAATTTTACTGAGACCCCGAGGAAATGGATCATGCGCTTATGGGCTTCCTTGGCAACCAAAACAAGTGCACTTGCGAGGAACCCACTACGCTATAAATCATTGTAATTTTACTGAGACCCCGAGGAAATGGATCATGCGCTTATGGGCTGCCCTGGAAACCAATACAAGTGCGCTTGCGAGGAATCCACTACGCTATAAATCATTGTAATTTTTGAGAAGTAGGGTAGCAGGCACTGTGCCATTTTTCGTCATTCTACGGAGAGCCGTGGTACCTGCTAAAAGCATGTAAGGCATTATGCGCACTTTGTTGAAGCTGTGCCTGATGACGATGAAGAATTATGGCATATCCCTTTGTAATGGGTTGGAAGCATTCACCAACCTACTCATTGCGCAATTAGCACTGTGTGACTCCTGGTTACAGAATTCGCGTTGTGAGACGCTTCGTGCTTATTTTACTCTTCTACCACGCTATATTGCATATGCTAATGTGGTTCCTTCCCGACATGAAGCCCGTATAGGACCTTTTTGCAAAGCAGTTTCAAGCACCGGCATGGCCCAGAGGTTGAATACTGGGCTCCCACGCAGAGGGCCGAGGTTCGAACCTGGTTCCATCCTGGAATTTTTTTCTTATTTCGTTCTTTTTCTTATTTCGAGCGATACTGGTTACGGACACCGGCGGCGGCGGCGGCGGACAACTACGGCGCCAAAAACGGCCGGAGAAGTGATCTCATAACAGAATTCGCTGTAATATCAACGTGGCACGATAGGAGCGCAAGGAACAAAATAGGCATTTGCCTAAAATGCAATCCCTAATCATCAGGGTACATAGTCTCGACTCAGGGGCGTAGCCAAGGGGGGGGGGGGGTTGGGGGGGTTCAAACACCGCCCCCCCCCCGAATTTTTTTCAATTTTGCCTGCGTGTATATACACGCACACATACAAACGCACGCACAAACATACTTGAAGTATGGTTGAACCCCCCCCCCCCCGAAAAATATTTCTGGCTACGCCCCTGCCTCGGCTGGTCCATATACGAGAAATAACAGTTGTGAATTGTCTCCCATGCTGCTTTGCTATGTAGCCGCCCAACCGCTCTTGCTTTTCTGGCACGCCTATTGTGCGTGATTAAATGATTTCGCTCCATTTTGCGCGTTTGCAACCGCGCATGCACAGATAACAGACTGCAGCCGACAAGCACGAAATCATAATAGGTTCAACGCTTAGTGCTGGAATTGCACGCCTGCTTTATGAAGAAATGAGTGGCGAGGAGATGTGCCCTGTAAGAAGGGTATTGAAGGAGAGAACGATACCAATGGAAAAGGCGCCGGAATATATGATTCTTCCAACCGAAGCACTATTTACAGCGGAGACGATGCAGCTTTCCAGGAAAAAGGCGAGCCCGCTTTGAGTTTTTTGTATATTTTTTATTGCGTTAGCCGTCATGTTCTGTATAAACTCTAAATCGATAACATCGCTTCGCGCATAGTATGTTCAATCCGCGAGTAAAAGCTCGCGAGCGTTGGCAAGGAGCATGGCTAAAGCAAAGATGAAACAAGCTGGCCATCTCCGTCACACGAAATCACATCCACCTGCGTGCGAGGCCTGCCGTCGACTGCTCCTCAAGCAGAAGGAAACGCCCCGCCCGTCATTTGCTGGGCGAGGGAGCAGGAAGGGATGCCTGAGGAGAGGGACTGCGTAACTCGAGCATAAACTGTGAACTTTGACTATAAGGGCGCCGTCGAGAGCGGTGGCACGCGCGCTATTTCGCCAGACATCCCCCAGCGAGCGGCTCGTATACCTTCTACGTGCTGTGAGCGCTGTGATCTCACTGCTTCGCGCTCGGACCACTGATACACGACAAACTGACCGAAAACCGCTTCTCTCGCGGGAGCGACCGTATTGCCATACACCAGCGTTTTGTAGAGTTAAGATATCGGAGCAAAAAGAGTTAGCTGCTAGCCCTCGCTCATGTAACATTACGGCGTGTACTTATCGCATGCACTGCTTCCTCCCCCCCCCCCCCCCCCCCCTGCGCCGCGCCGCCACCGGTCCGATGAACCCCGCGCCGTTCACGCGCCGCCGCCGGAGGTGGAAACACCGGCACGCCGCCGCTGGTGATTTTGGGCCCGGCGCACATGTCCATTGCCTGCTTTGCCATCATTTCCTAGATATTGTTTTTCTCGGAACTTCATATAGCGTTTGGCTGCCGTGCTGAGAAGCGTTTGTCATGTGTATATATATTATGAAATAAACATTTTGATTTGATTTCATTTGAAAAACAAAAGCTCTGAAACGTATGCAGAAACTTACCTCTCAAGTTATCTCTGTTCAATGTCGTTTCTCACAACCTGGTGGTTTAAATAAAACATAAAAGAGGGTTCACTACTCGCTCATGTTATCTTTCGCAGGGCGCATTGTTTCTTTCCTCTTTCGTGAACTGTGGGGGAAAATCGTCAGATATGCTCTATGCGGGCCCGTTAGGTTCTATGCGTTCGTCAAGACCCGCCAAAGCGGCTTAAAGGAAAGAAATCTGAATTACTAGCCGTTCCTTTTATATTGATATGACCTTTTTCTGGGGGCACGCTGTATATTTACCGAAGCGAGCCCAAGTGTCGTGCGGCAAAACTTAAGAATCAGGCCTTTAGCCTGATCACTAGGCTCGCCTGATTACGAGTCCTCTCATCCGTAGCAGACCAGATCCGCACGCCTTTCCCGATTTTCAAGGTGATCAAACTTCCCGAGAACAAGGCACATCGAATGTTCGTCTTGTTCCTATTTTCCTTTGCAGATATCAATTGCCATTCGCAATTCCTGTACGCTTGCGACATTTTTTTTATAACGAAGCCAGGCGTGCTTTCACTTCAGCTACAACAGCAACGGTTCGTCGTTGGTTATCCTCAATTGCCCACAATTTGGAAATATTTCTTGCGGGTCCTTCGAAGAGCCGTGCTATCTGTACCCTAAAACACCTTGGGTCAAAGTCTCACCCACAGAGTAACAAAGTTAAAAAAACAAAATAGAGCACTCCGGAAGATCCAGAACTGCCATCTCATAATCTTTCTGCTTGGCAATTAGCGGTATGAGCGCTACAGTGGCATAAAGAAAGGAAGACAGTAGAGTGGATTCGATATAGTAAAATAGTGGCCTTTACTAAATACAGTGCAGATATCAAACCAAACGTCAAGTTCAACAGGAATGGAAAAGTCTGATTCCGATAGTTCCGGGGGTGCTATTCCAGACATTGCCAAATTAGTTCATATTAACCGCCAATGTGCTCTAGTGGTCATAATACCCACGCACCTAAATTTAGGTGCACAGTACAGAACCCCAGAAAGCCAGATTCCCAGGAGATCTCCACCTCGGCGTCCCTCATAATCATAGCGTGGTTTTGGCAACAATTATTGTTGCAAATTCTGCGATATTGTCAAATTTCATAATACCAGCATTTCAATCCTTTGCCGTACAACAATTTTACCCACTTTCCGGCTCTACCGGTCCGAAAGTATTTTGCTAGTTTCTGGGACAGCGAAGAAAAACACAAACTGCGGAAGAAAAACTCCCAGGATATTTATTTTTGCTCCAGCATTCTCCAGGCAACCCAGTTTACCGATATTTGGGCTGGGGTATGATACCGCACAAAGCATTCTCCTGGGTGCATGCCAGGGTTGTTACTGTTTCCCTGAGTGTCAGCAGAGGTGTTGTCTCCACTGCCGTCGTCGTCGCGTTCGTTACTCACTTCTGTCGAATCACTGTCATCACTGTCTGGTGGAGGCATGGAATTCTCTTCCTCACTAAATACATCCTCACTTTCGCTAAAAGCACCACCGTAAAACGCACGCGGTGAAAACGTGGCCATGCTTCTCAGCGAACCGCGCGCGAATGGGTACTTTGGGCTCCGTGCTGAACATAGCGCTGCACCCTAGGGTAAAATAAAAATTAAACATCAACAAACAAATCTCGCTTATTCTTCATGAGATGATACTTCATATATAATAAAAATGCGCGCGACTTGCAGTGAGAAAGCAGCGAAATTTAAACGACGATCACCCTTGTCAGGCGGTGCCCGACAGCGGATCGCTACGGCTGTATTGCCTCGTCGGGAATTGCCTTGGCGGAATTTGACAATGTCCGTGATAGCACCCCGGGCAGTTTGGTGCATTCATCTTTGCTCGAAGCAACCACCGCATAGTTGTTTCCAGGTCGCCGAGCTTGCACGCAGTGTCGTCGGTGTAATCAGATGCTGCATCGTCATTCAAATGTTTGATCGCGACAGAAGCCTACGTCACCATGCACGAAGAGCTGAAGACCTGTCATGTCGGCAGGTCTTAGAGCCAAAGACCGGCCACGGCCTGAGACCTGCCATGTCGCATGTCTTAGGCCGCGGTGGTTTCATGCCCAATTACTAATGCTACTTCGTTCAGTCTTCATTAGCTTGATATTGTGTTTGGCCTTAGCTGCTCCCTAAAGTGTACCAGAAAAGCCGAATCGGCTGTGAAATCAGTCATCATGGTCGCAGTCATTGTGAGCCTGCAGGACGGGACGTTTCGCTTTGATTTCCAGTCTTCACTATCTGTGCAAGTTGATTTCATTTTATCCCTGCGAACTTCTAACTCTCGGCTTTCCTCGACTGTATTTCCATCCTTGATAGCCTCTTAGCATGGTTGCAGCGCTGACATACACGGAGAAAGGATAGCTGCGAGTAAAGGAGACAAAGCGATCCTCGTGAACTTCATTGGTGGCCATTCTGATGCTGCAATCGTCCACCTGCTGTATGTCTTACGCCTAACGTGGCCGACCCAGGTCCATTTCATTCGCTTGATGTCCACTAGAATATGACCTTCCCCAGTTTGCTTCCTGACCTATTCTGCTGACCTCCAGTATCTTAAGCTAACCCCCATCAATTCCTGTTCCATAGCACGCTGCGTGGTTCTCAACGTTTCAAGTGAACCTTGTGATGACAGAGATTTCGGTGGACGCGGCGTACGCGAAAGGCCGGGCGCGGGTGAGCGTACACAAATGCGGTCCCCTAGGGTTCGCCGGTCACATGCGCATATGCATGCGCCGTTTTCGAATAAATTGATGCTTTCTCAATGACGGGCCTTTCGTTGATTAGCCGCTTCTGATTCATTGTTTCTGATTAGACGTTTCTGGCTTCATTGTTCCCTGAATGCACACGCATAGCCATCGTTGTTGCCAGTAGCAACTAAACTTTGCGATGTTAAGCAAAGTTTAGGCGAAAATACTTGAGACCCGTGTACTTTGATTTCAGTGCCCGTTAAAGAACCCCTGGTGGTCGAAATTTCCAGAGGCCTCCAATATGGCGTTCCTCATAATCATATCGTGGTTTTGGAACATTAAACCCCAACAAGCGTTCTATTATTATCTGCGGACCTGATTACCTTATTGAAGCTCTCTTTGTAATTTGCCGTGTTTTTCTAACACGTGCGCGCCGATTAAAAGGATCGTGTTTTTGTACATTAGCGATCATATATTTGGAGACCACGCGATCGCGTGGCGGTATGCATGCGCGTGCCGTCTAACGGCTCGCTGTCTGCTGTCGAGAGCCTCGGAGTGCGCATGCGCGGCCATTCTATGTCACTGTCCTGCTCGCTCGCTTGCTGCACGCCGGCACGCGGACCGATTATCGGAATTTGTGGCTGCCGCCACTAGTAGTGCTTCATCACGAAACAGCGCCGCGGCAGCCTGGAACTCCTTGGTCCGACTCGGCGCTGTTTCCGATCTACAATAAAACTACAGCGTTCCCGGCGCAGATCGCTATAGCTGGCAGAATGTCACGTTCGAAAAAGCGCTAGCCGTTCTCCCGAACATGCTCATGCATTTTCATTGTGTCATCGCGTCTCCATATTGGCGAACAACACGCTCTCTGAAAAGTCTTGCACAGCGAGAGGTATACAATAAATTTCGCGTATTGTCGGTTCGTTTTCCTCAAGCGTGCCGCCAAGGACCACAGCGCCATATCTGCAATCTGCTAAACAGATCTCGGCCAGCAACATAACGCACCCCCTTCAAGAAGAACAGCGAAATGTTGCCTGCAGGGCACACGCCTCAAACCCTGTTTGCTAGGAGACAATTTAATTTAACGCGAAAGAGCAGTGTTTAGGCCGTGGATTGGGGTGCCGTCAGCATTACTGGCGGCAGCGATCGCTAATTCCGATAATCGGCCCGCGAGCCGGCATGCAGCAATCGAGCAAGGAGGCCAGCGAGATAGAATGGCCGCGCATGCTGTCTCCGAGGCTCTCGAAGCAGGCAACGAGCCTTTAGACGGCGCGCGCATGCACAACGCCACGCGATCGCGTGGTCTCCAAACTTGTGATCGCGACTGTACTACCGTAAGGTATGTCACAAAAACTTTATGTACGTGAACTCATACGAAATTGCTTTTTTCAGGTTTCGTATTGCGCCTTTCACTATAGGCTCATTTTCAACGTCCTCCCTTACAATGGTTATCAAAGTTTGTGAAGTTTGCTCGTCATATTAGTCAGCCAACAAATTGAGACGCGTCATACTGATTCCACAAACCACTACGTTGGGCTTGACAACTGCGCATGAAGTTGTGACAGCGACAATCAGCGACCTACTTTACATCATGGAAAGAGCCTGACAAACTGTTTTGCTGCATGTCCACATTTTGAGAGAGCAAAATTACTTTTATGATCGCATACGGTCGCATTCGCAAAGCAATTTGTTCGGTACGCAAAACTTAGCTCAAGGAAGCGATTTCGTGACAGATCAACAGAGAAAGCGAAGTGTGTGCAGGGAAGCCGAACGATGTGACAGTG
Source organism: Rhipicephalus sanguineus (assembly GCF_013339695.2). NCBI lineage: Eukaryota > Metazoa > Arthropoda > Arachnida > Ixodida > Ixodidae > Rhipicephalus > Rhipicephalus sanguineus. The sequence goes on from NC_051181.1 coordinate 70,153,787, forward strand.
AGATGCAGATCGCAAATGTAACTCTTAAAAGGTGAAAGCGTTATACGTCTCACCGAGTCAATAAATTTCGAGATTTCGCCAGGGCTCACAACACGTCGCGTGACAGTGGCATCCGCAGAAAAGCCGCAAAAAGCGTGAGCAAGAAGGCTCGTTCAAACGTCGTGCGCTACCGAAGTGCGTGTACGAGGGCCCACGGCGTACCGAAAACCCCACGGGTTCAGTCTACCGTGCCATCACCAATGCCTTTAGCCGTTGACGTTGATTAAAGTTTCAAAGCGGGTTTCATGGCATGGCATATTTTTTATTACTATGGTTGTACAACTAAACAGGACACAAGAAAGGCAATGTAATTAGGTCACTGATCACCAAAATTTATGGCGTCACAATGGCTCCATAATATAACATCGTCGCTCCGCAAATGGGTGGCAGATCACGGAGACATTTGTAAAATATGATCGGAATACTGAGACCTTCATATACTTCGAAGAGCGCATTTGCAGAGTTTTACCACAAACTGCCGTTCGCTTTAGCGAATGCAGATTACCACGAAAAAGCCGAACGGGGTAACGTTCGTTGATGCATTCATATAAAACACATAAAAAGAAACAACTCCCGCTGCATAAGTTCACAATTAGTTTCATTGCATTTATTTTGCGATATGGGAGTGAATGCGTAATCAGATTCAGCTAAAATGTTCTAGGAGAGCAACACGGAGCCCACTGCAGTAGCGAAACAGACATCCCTATGTTGAATGTGTAGCACGCGGCCTTTGCATTCTTCCTTAGTAATAATATAGAACAAAACGGAGGCTGTCATTGCAGCGTTTCAAGTTATTCTTCTCTGATTTTATCTTACACACACTGCAACTACACTGTGCGAACACTACAACTCAGCATTGTATGTTGTGTGTTACTACATGAGCTCATCGGTATTATTCAGAGCGATTTCTTCCCGATTTCTTCCTTCATGTCATTGGAGTTCATCACAATGTAACAGCAGATGTAAGACAAGTAGTCGAAGATCATGATAATGAACTACATCACACGCGCCACATGTAAAATCACGAGGGAGAATCTCAAGAGCCGTGCATTCAGCTCGTGCATGAATGAAGGGGCACCTCCGGGGTTGGGCAGAAATGTGTGTGCTTAAAGCTTCGTAAGTCTCTCCGGAATGGCGCAAGTGCTTTAGCCTGGAGCGCTATGAAATGAAACGAGCGGCTGCTACGAGCGCACACTGACAGGAGACACGTGCGTCTCTGCGCAGCAGCAAACATTCAATAAAATGATGAAGCTCCCCTAAGGATCCTAAAAGTCGCCCAAGAAATCTAGAAGGCTGAAGCGATCGCCTTCTCTTTCTTCTCAGTGGATGTGCTGATCAACCCCAGTTTCACTCCGAAATCTTTCTGCACCTGCCGTGGTTTTCGCACTGTTTCCAGCACCGGAGGCAATGGAAGAGTTCTGCACCTCACCTTGTTTTGTACAGCTTCTGTGACAAGGGCCCATCATTCCCAACCAACATATAATATGGGCACCGCCATCCTTAATGGACGGCGACAGCGAAATGCCATTGCTAGCGAACACACAATATATCAACACAATCGCCCCAGCGTGTTCCGTCAGACACATTGACAATTGAATTCCATAAGAAAGAAGACAGTGACCAAAACAGGCTCATCAAAATACCTTCGCATCCAGTGCGGCACAAAACACCTGTTAAATGTTTGCGAGAAAATTTGTTCTACAAGTGTTGTTCTGTAATGTAAAATGAAATAAGTACCAAGTTCTCAAATGAGTTTTATGAGCTGCTCGTAACAATCTATGGGAAAAGAAACACAAAACACAGTGAAATCGAAATAAGCATTTTTTTAATATGATGTTGACTTGTGTCGTACAACCAACGTAAAGAGTGTAATTGTACGAAAAATCCAACCAACTCCGCTTCGCAGACACCGATGAAAGGGCAAAACTGATGGCCGTCCCTTCGTCCGGCTAAAGCACTTGTATGTTTTGCAAGTCTTTGAGATATGTTGTATCCATTGCTCTTTATTAAACACCCACTCTTAAACTATGATGTAGTAGAACTGTTTTACTGCATTCTGACCATGCCACTCTTATATAGAAGTTTGCACATAAGCCTTTGCTCAATATGCTCCGATATGTGCCATCACTGCACTTTGTTAAGATTTGAGGTGGCAGTATAGCCATGATCTTTTCTAACCACAAAGTATCACGTGACAGTGGTGTCACTATAGTAACGCGCACGCCATTGGTTGGGCTAACTGTTGCCTTCTTCCTTTTTAGCAGAAGTTGCGTGTAGCAGGATTTACCCAATGCTTGAAGCACTTATCCGTTTGTTTGGTTAAGTGCTGCCTTCATATTTATTGCGACATGGTCGATAGAGGAACTTACCCAATGTCTGTGGCGCATGCCCGTATATGATGCCCCGAAGCTTTACCACGGTTCCCGGAGATGAAATGCTCCACAAAGAACAGCTTCGCTGTTAAAAACGGCAAAAACGCGAAATTATGCGCACCGTGCGCTAGTGACACAAGCCTGGGACCACCAGCGGAGCTTGTGTTCGACCTAGGCTTTACTAAGGAAGGAAGAAACGAGAGCAATCACAGGCAGGTTAGCCATTTCTAATACCGGTTGGCTACCCTGCGCTGGGAGAAGGGGAAATGTGAATAAAGGATGCTAGAAGTGAGATGTTACAAAAAAGGAAAAGCAAGAAAAGGGAAAATAGAGAAAAAAAGATGGTTGATCCCTCTCTCATTGGAATCAGTATAACGCGAAAGTGAAACGTATCGTCACAGAAGTAGTTTATTGTTTATAGTGCATTGGTGCACTATAAACACTATAAACATAGTGTAACGGCGCCTCTGGAGCGAGAAAGAGGAGCTGTAGGAGAAGACGAGGACGAGGAGTTTGTTGTTGCTTCCGTGGCCTCACCAAATCCAGTGCTCTGCCACTGAGCGTTCTCAATACACGCCTCCTGACTTGTAACATCGTGGTGGAGGTGCTGGGTACGTCCAACCACGGAAGCTGTTCCACCAAGTCTTCGTCGCAGTCGTCGCCTTGCCGGTCTTCCGCCAGTGCAGCTTGACATGTCTACTGACGCTGACGCTGCGACATCAACGCCTGCTTGTTCTTCGCAGCCTTACAGACAGCCACGGCCCTACGGAGGACAAGCTGGGGAAGACGTCGACCAATGGCTGACCCATTACGTGCGGGTGAGCAAGAGCAACAAATGGGACGCAAATGATCGACTCACAAACGTGGTGTTCTCGTTGACCGACACCGCGCTCGTCTTGTACGAGAATCACGAGGACGCCTTAACAACGTGGAGTAATTTTGTTGAAGAACTGAAAAGCTGCTTCAGTGACGCCACCGCGAATAAAAAGCGTGCTGAGTCCACCCTCGCACAGAGGGCTCAACTTTCTGGTGAGACTTGCACCGCATATATTGAGGAGATCTTGAAGGTGTGCAAGACGGTGAAGCCATGTATGTCAGAGGAAGACAAGGTTGGGCATCTCTTGAAAGGTATCGCTGAGGACGTGTACAACTTCCTCATCGGGAAAGATAACTTGAGCTCTGTGTCCGATGTCATACGGCATTGTCATACCTTCGAAACGTTGAAGATGCGCCGAATAACTACCAAGTTTGGCCGTTTGTCTAATGTGGCGACGGCAGCAACTGTTGACGTGAGCTCGTCGTCGGACCTTGCCTCAACAATACGCCAAATTGTTCGAGAAGAGCTTCTTCGGCGTGAAGAATTAACTTCGTCCCCGCCACGTTTCGCGAGTACCTGCTCAGCGCAAGATCCCTCCTGGCTAGGCCCTGTTCCAGCATGGCAGTCTGTGAACGCTGCCGATGTCCGTTATCACACGGAAGTGTCACGTGCCGTGGCCCCACCTTCTGTGAGGTCCGACTACCAACCGCGTCCTCGTTTCCCCCGCCGCTATCGTCGACCGCCCACTGGTTACGACACGGAGCCCGAAGGTGTTGCGTATTCCCAATATCCAGATATGCCTGATTACTTGGACGAGACGCCTGTGCAGCGACAGCCTTCCCCGGTGTGCTATAACTGTAGTGTACCTGGCCACATCGCGCGGTTTTGTGAACGCCGGCAGTCATCTCGATATGAACGACCATCGGCTGGCACTCGGCGCAACGACGGGCACACCGGTAGTCGATGGCCGGCCCACACGACATCGAGGGATAATTTCGCACAAAGGAGCTTCAGGAACACCTTACCAGCCTCCCACCGGAGCTTGAAGCCACCTGATGGTGGCTTCAAGCTCCGGTCGGGGGCTGGTAACGTGTTCTCCATCGTTCTCCATAGTTCTCCGTCGCCACGGCGGCGCGTACCGTCGCCACCGCCTGAAAACTAACCAGCGCGGCCGATGGGGGTGAGGTCGCTGGAAAATTGCGTTCAAATGATATACCTCCTCCCGTTTTTATGTTAAGGAACAAGGTGCATGTGTGTGGCGATGGAGCACCTACTATGGCTTTGGTGGACACAGGTCTCGTATTTAAGAGGGCGCTACACTGCAATGTCGTGTTTCGGTGAAATCAAGAAGGAATGTTTTTTGGAGTGGGCGGCGAATCATTGCCCCTGTTGGAATGTGTACTGTGGACGTATCCTTGGGTGGTAGACTTTTCACCACCGAGTTCGTGATCATTTCTCGGTGCACCCACGACGTAATCTTGGGTGTTGATTTTTTGAAGCAGTGCGGTCCAATGCGCGATGTGACAGCCACACACTTCTTCTGGACTTGCACAGCCCTACACTATGGCCGCCTTTTGCACCTCCATGAAACGGTCCGCAGGCCAGGATGACCACGCGACCTCTAACGCTGGATGCCTCGACATTACCACCGTTAACTATCGACTTTATAGGCGCAAAAAACTTGCACGTCTATTTTTGATACCAGCAATTTATGTGCCTTAAAACAGGATCTCGAAGAAAAAATGCTGGACTTGCAACAAGCGGCTTTTTAATAGTTTTAATAGCTTTTAAATCGGGTGCTGGTTCATGTGCAGACGGTCATTTCTTTCCTTCTGTGTCACACTTTGGATCGCACTCACATGATCTTCAACCCTCTGTAAATGACAACTCAAATAAGCGCCAACAGGGGTGCATTTTGTCTGCGTTCATTTATGAATGGTTCCTTTTCCAAGTTTTCTAATGAGAGCGCAATTCATTATATTTAGTGCCTCTTCTATGTGGTCGTTATCCGCAAATAAGTGGTATCTTTGAAAAGCTTGCATTATCTTATTCACAACTATACATGCAGAATATTCTTTTGATGAGTCTCAGCTTTTCTGCGCTGGATAGCCAAGCGACGAATGGGTGGCGTTATTAGTGGATATCGGGCTATGCAGTGACGTCAATTCATGACGTCATTGAATAAAATAGGAGCGTGTTAAAGGTGGGCTGGTGCCCGACGAAGTAAACACATGATGATTAACGCCATCTTATCAGTTTCTCATTAAAGAGTACACTTTCACCTTCACCGATGCGTTATTTAGCGTTAGCTATACACTATGTTTTTGTTTATGCTTTCCATGTTTATCTCCAGGGCTAAAGTCTGCAATTATACTGTCACCATGGAGAAACAGCACGGGTGGAAAGCACGGCAGGTCATTATAGTTGGTCAAGACTGCACTGACATTGGATGGGTATCGTCTTTCGGTCGCACAGCGCGTGGGCTTCCTTGGCCTTCTGGCAGTGCAGGTTGGAAGCGGCATTGGCTTCCGTTTAAAGATAGCATCGTCCGGATGCTGTCTATCCTATGTGTCGCCCGCAACCAGGCACCTCTTCTTTCCCTAAACTAGGCATCTGTGAAACTGCTCGGGAGGAGTACTCGGAGAATACCTAAGTACAAACAGCCCAATACTACAATAAGCTAAACCAACCCGTTTATGGAATTTGTTTCTTGTAATCAGTAGGACGCATATGTTCTCTCTCGTGTGTTGTCTTGACCTCTGCCGGAGAAGTGGTTACTTTCACCTTGCGTAGTTGCCTCTTTCCAGCATTCAACAATGCAACATGAGCTTTACCAACCAGCCGAGCCCGTCGCTCTTGTCTATATTACGCTTCAAGTTGAGTGTACTGTCTTGCTCTACCTATACATTTCATCTTAGAAGTCATGACGTTTGGGTCAATCTGACATTCATAAAAAAAGCAAGAGTAACCGTGCTCTAATTAGTGTTTCATGAATGCATTTTTCCGACAGAACATCAACGTGCCTAAGCATTCTTAATCTTGAACAACAAAAGATCGACATAGATTAATTCCATTTTCAAGCCTTTATTACATGCGATTGAAGATTCCGTAGCTTTCTCGCTACACGCATGTGTTGGTGGACAACATTTCACTTCTTGCGAAAGCCGATGCCTCCAGTACCTCCTACACCGCCTCCAAGGGCAGCAGCCTCATTGATCAGCACAGCTACAAAAGAGAAAGAAAAATAAATTGAAGTTTCTGAATCGACGCAATTAGTTATCAGACCTTAGTTACCACGGAAATGAGCGTCAACGGCGACGGTTCGTGTGCAACTGCGGATCTGAATGTTCCTTCCCTGGGATTAGGCGGCGAAATTTAGTGATAATCACACAATTAACTCAGGATTCTCAGAGTGGCGACACCGAATACTTGTTCTCAAATATTATATTTTCTTCCGATGAGTATACGCGATATCGCAGTAAGGAACAGAACGGACTTTCACATGATACAAAGCCGTATTAGGCAATACTCTGTAGAAAATATAGGCATACCAGTTCTTGAAAAATTCACAGGGTCCCCTATTTATTCACCTAAGACATTGCGCATGGCAAAGCCAATTTCTCTTTATTCTCATTCGATGAAGTGACTCTGCCTCGCCACCACCTGAAAGCTTTCTGCACATGACGTGGTCTTCCGGTGGCTCTATGATCAGAAGCACATCACCTTGTTCATAACTGCCTCCGTGAACAGCCCAGCTTTGACGAAGCAAGGAAGTCATGTGATGGCGTCATCATCTGAAGTCATGATGACGAGACAAGTTTTGGTGGTCTGTGATGTCACGATGACGTCGTATGGTGACGTAATCAGGTGAGGGTTATTTTTTCTAATATTAGTCCTGACGCCGCAGGACGCCCCCTGCGGCCGTAACTTTTGGCGTTTATGAGGCATCTGACGGTATCACCTTAGCATCTCACGTAGAAGGCATTTATTTCTTTCTTTAGGTCGTGTTCTTCCGCGTCATTTTAATAAGCGGGCGAGGGAAATTATTTCGAACGTTATGTATATCACTGCGTTGCAGGAGTTTTCCCACCACAAGACGTTTACCTAAATATCATATGAATGCTATGGTATATAAATAAAGAAACGTGTTGGTTCGAGTGTGGAACAGTACCCAATGCGATGGCGACCCACACGAGGGCGTTCATTCCAACCAGACCGTTCATGTTGAGTTTCCTGCGAAGAATGCATGAAACGGTGGATAGCAGGTAAGCCTTATCCCAATTTTATGGCCTTAAACATTTGCTTGAAAGGGATCTTATCCTGTTATACTTCTACGCTAAGCGTTTCGGTGAAGGCAAGGCTTGTGGGTACATCACTGGCATTTCGCATGCCTATGTTCAATCGCAGAAGTTAAAAAATGCAGCTAATATCCTGCTCACAGCACCTGACGCCCAACTTTTCCCCCTGCGCAAAAAATGTCGTGCCTATCAAATATACACCGATCACACAAAGACGAAGGGATGTAGATGATTCAATCGTATTTATTACAGCGCATGACTGACCCAGGAAAGCTTTTCAAATACGTTCTTTGGAAACTAACGAGTAAGGCGGCGATTCTGCCACAATGCCAGGCACTGTATGTAAAGCGGCACTGTATGAAGAGCTAAGAGTTTTTCAATAGAACAAAAAAGAAAACACTTTTGTTCCCATTTGCAATTTATATCTACCCAGTTCAGCTGGTCACTCCCCTTTATTAATTTTAGAAATCATTTATAATTCGAAGTGACATCATATTATTGTTCCCCTGAGGATGTTTTCGTACCAGTCTAGATGTAAAATCGAATGTTCTCGCTGTTTAGACGACGCAGATTTCAAGCGGATACTATCACAAAATAAACAGATCACATTAAATTGTGTTTCATTTCCCGCGATCTCATGTAGCTTTAAAAATCAGATCCTTACACATAGACGAGATCGGCTTAGTCCCAATGAGGAACAACCGTATAGCGACTAAACGTAAGGTGAAATATAATTTTTCTTTATTTCTACTCAGATAGTAGTCAGCTCTTTCTTCTCAAGCACCAGTTAAGCGCAATAATGCCTATACGCATCCTTTTATATGCTATTATGTTTTACTGAATAACAATTCTTGCATCTGCAAAACACTTCTTAGGCTCTATTTCATAAAAGAAATACTTGTGCTGATACCGATATTGCACACAATATAAATAGCTAAGGTAGCCAAAACTTGAAAAAATCTTATTGCTCGAGGAACCACCTTTGATCTCTCCCCACCTTCCTGTTGAATGTATACATCGCTCCTGTGGCCAAAGTTATGCTAGGTATGCTCACCAATGGTTGTTGCAGAACCTCAATGGAAGGTTTCGGTTAAAAATGTCTGCGTACGTATGGTGCTTATATACTACTGCTAGCCAGCGTGGAATGACATTTTAGGATATAATAGGAAAAGGGAATGGTCATATATTTGTAGAATGCGCAGTGCTTGTGACACGCAATTTACCTCCCCTGACATGGTTTTCTTACGGTAGAGTCAGGAAACCGCGTAGAACATGGAGGACGCACAGGTGTTTCGAAAACACTACGATGGTCAGCTAATTAAAAAAGGAGGCATTGTAGCAAAAGCTTCCGTCACATGCATCACCTACGTTACAATCAGGAAACTGAGCAGAACATGGAAGACGCAGACATGGTTGGAAGAGACGTTAATGGTCTCTTTACTGAAGGCGCTGTGGCGAAAAAAAATATTTCTGTTTACAGTTGCATGTACATTCGGTGTCGACGACCAGTTGAAGAATGATCTGATTTTCATAGCTGCTAGTGTACTCCATTATCATTATTTGGGTCTTATCTCGCTTATCTATCAAAGATCCTTTGCATAAGGCCCAAGACGTGATCCTTTTTTTTTCTGATAAGAAGCAGCGGGACACAGGAGGGCGAGTGAGATACTGCGGTTCTTCTATCTCCGCGCTAACTACATCTATGATCTACAGCTATGCAATTTCTCTTATGCGACTAATTTTATTACTTCTCCAAACCGGATTCACAAGGGTTGATTGAAGATGTAACGATGTACCCATTAACAATCTGAAGTGTCAGCTGCAAATTACCTAAAAGTAAATCCCAGGAAAATGATTGCGATATAGAGCAAAAAGTGAAGCACCTGCTTGTAATCAATATTTGGTGTGTGCTTCTAAAAGCTGCAAAATATTGATCCGTACAAAAGATTAGGTATCACGTTGTCGTCACACCTTGCGTTGGAAAACACATGACGGGATGTCTGCAAAACATTTTCTATTGGCATAGGCGTCTCGTCTCGATATGGCTGTCCTCTTCCCCACAAAGCAGAACATGAATATGCGGAAATGAAGAAAGTGATTATGATGGAATCTATATTAGCGATGCGATATCAATCGCCGCTTGGAGAAAAATCTATTTTCTGTAGACATTTTAGTTAGCTTTTTCAAAGCATGAAAATATTCGAACGCGTTCTTTCTATGCAGAAATAGGCCGTTTCATGGAACTCTTTACGAATCTGATAATACCATTCCCGACCGCGACGTACTGCTTAAGAAGCACTGAACGTACGTACGCCGTAAAATAAATAAATGAATCAATAAGAAGGTCCGGGCAGGGGTACCAATGTCCCTGAAATATGCTTCGCTTGAGTAATTTTTCATTCAATTTTCCCACATCCTTACATGATTATTCCATTGTAAAGCAGCACCAACTCACAGACCAAATGACTCAACAGGAAATCACAAACCAACTGAGTAAACAGGAAAAGTTGAAAATTATTTGACATCATTTGAGACACATGATGTAATGTTCAAGGATGCTTTAGGGGCGCATTCACGGTAGAGTGGGCGCCGATTTCAAAACAATTTCAACGATCCCTTTCTACGCCTGCTTAAGGAATGAGCTATAGACAACCTTTGGGCTGAATTTGTCTGGCTACGCGCTTTTGCGTGACACTTTGATGAACTGCATAAGTGAGTTTCGTTTTTGAGACTTCATTGTCATCAATTTTTCTATGCGGGCGAGATTGCCTGTGTTGAAACTTCTGACAGTACACAACGCTTCAAACTACGGAAAGTGAAACTCGGGGTTTTGTTTCTCCTTCATCTCTTTGCTACGTATTGCAATTCATGACTCAAAAGTGAAATCTTGTATAAAGTTTGAACCTGTTCAGAAGGGTGTTTGTTCAATGAATTTTTAAGGTCCCGAAACTGTTCTTATCGAAAAAGATGTATTGGGCCAAAGAAATTGAAAATCTGCTTGCACGCCATTTGCAGTTTAAGCAGCAGGTGATTGTCCTTTCCAGTATCAAAAAGGCCTAAAAAGCACAATTTATTCAGACGGCCGACAAACAACAAACTAATTGGGACTAATTCGCCGTATTTATTCGCCAGAACGAAATAAGCAATTCTAGATATTGTGTGGAGTGATGTAAAGAGATTTATAGGAGACAGAGAGAATGGACGCATTTGTCTACAAGGTAGATTGAGAGGTCCTAATCGTTCAGGCTACCTTGAGCTCAGGCAGCGTCCTGCGCCCTCACGACCCGCCGTACCTGATAGTCGAGGTTGGAGCGGGCCAGGACTTCCCAAATCTCGTGGATGTGTTAAGGGTTGTGGGCTTTACTGGCGATTTTCTGCCGCCACCTGCGACATGATGCAAGGAGCAAGGTTATCCGCAGAAGTGGGAATGCGGACACGAAGAGGCGACTTGCTGATTTCTGGTTGCTTGTGGGAATGTGTTGGCACGTACAGCACTGACTAATCTATCTTGCTCTCCAAGGAGTGAATTCTGTGCGGGAGGTTATGCTCTACGAGTGAGTTAATAATGCTTGGGAATGTTGACATAGGTTACTAGAGGATGCATGCGCTCGGACACTGCATCTTGAGATTCGGCTTTTTGTGTCATTGAGCCACGACGTCGGAGATCTTGTAGGCAGGAATTACGTGGTGAATTACCCGGAAGATGAACACGACCCGTGTCGTTAGCGGTTTTCAAATATCTATTCCTAATTTACTGCATAGCGAAGGTGCTCCAAGCCTATAAAGATTATGTAATCAAAATTTGCACCTCAGTTTTTCGCTCCGCAAGTGAGGGCTACCGCCGCTTCCTAGGCCTTAAGGTAGATTTTCTCGGGATCAATATACTATTTCAATCTTCGTTGTCAAAAATTACCGGGGCTAGCAGCGCCGCTAATGCGGGCTAAGACGCCGCATCTGTGTAGACTGGAGGGCGGAAACCACATCCCTTGTGAATGACACAGATCCGGAACTCCGTGCGCTGCTACTGGTGCACTGGTTGCATCTTTCGGGATATAGGATATACAAGGTTCCTCCGTGTGGCATGGCGTAAGCTTACAATCGCACCAGCGGCCCTTTGCACCGATAAATCCCCCCCCCCCTCTTGAGGTAAGAAAATCAAAGGGGCCTAGTGTTCGTTACTGGCAGCCATATTGAGAAAAGTATTATCATCAGCCTGACTACATCCACTGTGTCCTACTTCGCCAATGACATAAAATCAGGCTACCAGTTTAGAAACAATTAGGCATCCGAATAAGCGCCATTAAAATGTAAATAGAATTTGAAAAGAACATTCGTGCCTCATGTGTGGTTTTGCAGTACCAAACCACACTCGTCGCAATGTGTAGTGAACTCGCTTGCCAAGTATATTACAATGACACACTGCACTGTTTGGCACCTGCTTTCCTTTGCATAAAGACGACGCATGTCGCCATGTACAGTCTTTATGTTAGTGTTAGTTTTTCCGCCACTTCAGTCGTTCTTTTCTAAGGCGTATGGTTCAGGTTTGCAAAGTTTTGATATTTTGCGCCAATTTGGCTACTTTCTTGTACCGGTGCGGGAAAAAAACATCTTGGCTACTTAGCTCCTCTTTGGTAGCATGATGTTGCCTCGATTACAACAAAATTGTCGATATCTTGCGACTTTGCAGCCGCTGGCTTTCGAGTATGCGGTGTGAAAACATGGGGACCTAGGCGTGTTTCCAGCTCTAGAAAAATAACGGTAGGCTTGCGCTACACAAAAGTAATATATTTTGGCTACGTGGCTGACTCTCCGGGAAAGGGGGGAGTCATCTTGCAGACCACATATTACTGAAGGCGACTTTAGGCTGTGATTGCAAGTCAACAGAACGATCGATGACACTACGCGTCCAGGAAGCTGTGCACTAATTGGCATTAGAAATATGACACTAAAGAATTTGGAACAGACAAGCACTCGGAAATATTACCAGCATGGACTGCGCAACACGCGAGAAAGTATTTCCAAAGAAAGTACAAATTGTGCTTGAAATTCCCGCTGCTGTGGTTTCGAGCACGCTCGTGCAGCAGCCTTCTTTTTTTCGTCGTAAGGTTGGGGCATTCGTTTTCGTAAGAAAAGTCACGCATACGCGTGAACTGTGTCACTCCTGCAGCAGGGCTTGAAAATTCGTGCTCCTGCACGAAATGTTTGCAGACGTCCATAAATTAACGCTTTACCCACCGCAATTATAATTGTTAGGAGTTCTTGCTCTATATAGTTACAATTCCATAAAAATCCTCTTGCAGTTAGTCATATGAGTAAACGTCACAGCTGTTTTCACACACACGTGGCTACTACTGCCCTTGATTCGAGTTCGCTAATTTTTTTGTAGCTTTTTCCATTTATAGGCTATTTCCGACCTGGAAACCCTGGTTTTTGTTGGTGCTGCTGGAATGACTGTGCGCCACAAAGAAGGGCCAATTTTTTTATTTTACCTTAATATTATTGAGACGAAAACGAAAAGCGGGATTTAAGAAGATTTCAAGTAAGGTGCAGAGGTTATCATTCCATGTTGGGTGATTTGTTGGTATGAACGCACAAGTTTCTTTAGCATAGAGGCTTCCTGAAGATTATACTGTGCATCGTTATAACGGAACGAAATGAGCGTGTGCTTTATTTTGTGTGAAAATAATAGATGGCGCCTGTATAATTTTTTATTAAATGAAAGATGCGGCGATGGGGCGCAAGATATGTTGTAGTTGGGATGCATTTTTGTGAGGTTATGAAGAAAAGTGTCTGTATGCATTCTTTTTTATTAGACATCAGTCAAACAGAAAAGTTTACTTAACATATCTGCGGAAATCCTGGCTGCTTTATGACGAAATGTCTGATAATTCAGCTTTAACAGATATTTACTGGATATTCTTTGGACATATTACTATGTCGTTCCACTGTATCTCAATATAGCCCCGGCATTTTTTTTCGGAACTATGACGTATGTCAACTCTTGGTCCATTTAATTACATAACTGACTTGATAAATCAACATTGACATTTTTGCGTATTTCAATTATCACTACTTCTGTTTTTTGTATTGCCTGCTTGAGGTGTGCGCCGCCGCCGAAGTCCTAAGAGAGATCACGCCGCCGCCGCCGCCGCAGCAGTAATTGTGGCGCGCCGCCGTTAGTCTTTTCTTTTAATTCGAATGGGGAATCTGGAACTAAAATACAGCACTTCGCCGGAGGAGCTCTTCTCGATGTGTCCATGTAATGAACTGTCCATTTCAGCAGCCGCTGAATAGCGGGAGCTCGGCGAGAAGTGCGCCCTCTGTTTCCCGTTCTTCATCACGAAGCCTTCAAACGCTCTCGACACAAATGATAGGGACGGAATGCGCTTCAATGCAACGAACGCAGCCCTCAGAGATCCGATTTTCGGTGCACATGTCTTTTGATCGTGCTAGCCATCGATTTAGGTTTCATGCGGCTGCTCGTCTAACGCAATTGTAAGATCGGTACGCATTCCCTGCAGCGTTCTCAAACATCTGGGACACAGTCATATGCAAATTCAGACATGAAAAGGTCCTGTTTCCCTGCATTTCGTCCACTCTCTTCTTACGCAAGGAATGTGCTGGCGGGTTCGGTGTGGCGACGTGGTCAAGAGCGTGGTGACATCACTGCTCACGGCTTTTTCGAATCACTGAATGCGCTCTGCCGAAATGTCCTGTGGACATCTCCTATAGATGAGCGCATCGCGAATAGCTCCCCAGAAGTTGTAGTATCTTTTACTTCTCCAGAAATATCACGAGTATTGCCTGACCTTAACGCTGCCGCGTCCTCCAGCCTTAAAGGGCGACGACCCAACTCGCCGGATACCATATTCTTGGAATCTTGGACCTAGTACACTGCGCATAAAAAAATAAATAAAATGGATAAGTAATATATGTCACGGTGCGTTAGTACACTTTTTGCTTTCATTCTTACTCGAGTGCATCAATAAATAAAGACTGAAGTAAAGAGGATGGCAAACTGAGAATATAGCTGAATTATATTTGGTAGGTATTCATGTTAAGGAGACATGACGGGGAAACACGGACATAAGAGAAAAGTCGAGAGAGTGAACTGCTACCTCTCACGTATACCACTACTCGCATTTGATTGATAGGTATGGTCTCTTGTATACGTGAGAATGCGCAGATAAATATTTGTGTCTACCATCAGTTCCACCGTTCTGTGATTTTTCATTTAGCGGCGTTTCTGGTGTCCTGACTACTCTCCTGTGTCCGTGTTTGCACGTCCTGTTTCTATAAAGGGCCCCTAACAGCCTCTGAAAATACAACAAAAAACAAAAACAACGAGCACGTTATTCTCTCTTGGCGTTTCTTGTCTTTTGGCGCACTTCTTGATGCCAGAACAGTGATTCACGTGACATCATCAATAGAGGCCGGATTTTTAGGCACTAAAAATGCTCGTTTTTGGCGCTAAAAATAGGCTGGCAAAACAACGTTTTAGGCTTCCAAAAGAGTAAATATAGGCACAATAAATGTTCACATAAATGCAAATAATTTGAAACGAAGACGTGCGCGAGTTCTATCTACGAGAAGCAAACAAAAATGTTATTGCTTAAGACTGCACAAAGGCGTCGAACAGTTGAACATAGCCGTGACATGTGCTTGGTCCCGTATGGTTCGCAGAAGACGGTCTCTCCCGAGTTCTGCACGCTGAGTCAAGATTCCACTGTCGAATCAACAGACTCCTGCAGGGTGTCTTCTCGGCATGTCTGAGAAGGGCAGAGCACGAGCAGATAGCCAGACCGCTAAAAACCAGAAGGGAGGGATTCCACCTATTGTCCGGGTCGAATCGCATAGATATTTCTCCCCTGCCAGGGGGGAGAGTGGGGTTCAACACCCCCCCCCCCCAATGTTTCTGTTTTGCATGCGTATATATGCACGCATGCATACAAGCGAACTCATAGACATACATAGAGTATGGTTGAACCCCCCTCCTCCCTTCCGAAAAAAAATTCTGGCAGCTGATGCAGGGAACACGTTACAAGTTAACTACACAAACAAAAGCCGGGTGCACATCATATTTTCCTGTCTTCTTTTTGCTCTTCACTCTTCTTTCTGCTGACGACTCTCCACGGTCTCGCAATCGCGAACCGCGCACGCCATGTCTCTGCGGCGGCGAATGTGCGTGTGCCACTTCACGGCTGCTAGCAGTTGCTTCCGAGAGTCGGTTGAACTACAGGAGTAGGTACCCATAGTTTCTGACTGTCAGTGTTGCTCAGTAGCATGAATAACGGTCTCAAACTGCTCCCGGTAGCGCAACTTGAGGCTAAATACAAACGCCACTTTTGAAAATAGGCATTTATAGGCAATTGTGGGCATTTAGGCACAAACTTCAAAAATAGGTATTTATAGGCACTATGAAACACAATAAAGCCGTTCTTAACATCTAATTCATGCTCATAAAACGCGAGGCCTGCGCTGAAACCGCAGCACAGTCACAGCGAAAGCTGGAAGAGTAGCGTTTCTACAGCCCGTTGTAAGCTCTCTTGGGGCTACAATACAAGTACACTAGAAAGGTACCTACTACGCCATAAATCACAATTTTTGTGAAGTTGGGAAGCACCTACAAAGCCATTATTCGTCGTTCTGCGGAGAAGCGAGGCACCAGCTGCACGTCTGTAAGGCATTGGCCCCGCCACGGTGGTCTAGTCGTTATGGCGCTCGACTGCTGACCCGACGGTAGCGGGATCGAATCCCGGCCGCGGCGGCTGCATTTTCGATGGAGGCAAAAATGTTTGAGGCCCTTGTATTTAGATTTAGGTGCACGTTAAAGAACCTCAGGTGGTCAAAATTTCCGGAGCCCTCCACTACGGCGTCTCTCATAATCATATCGTGGTTTTGGGACGTTAAACCCCAGATATTATTATTAACTGTAAGGCATCATGTGCGCTTTCTTGACGCGACGACTGATGACGATGAAGAATTATGGCTCAGCCCTTTGTAATGGGTTGGAAGCTTTAAACGGTCCACCAGTTATGTAGTTTGCATTGGGTGACGCCCGGTCGCTATTTCCCTCTCCCGTTACGCTGTATAACATACGTTGGCGTGGGAGAGAGACGGGGGGCGAGGAACTTTACTGAGACCCCAAGGAAGTGGATTATGCGCTTATGGGCTTCCTTGGCAACCAATACAAGTGCATTTGAGAGGAACCCACTACGCTCTAAATCATTGTAATTTTACTGAGACCCCGAGGAAACAGATCATGCGCTTTTGGGCTTCCTTGGCAACCAATAAAAGTGCACTTGCGAGGAACGCACTATGCTCTACATCATTGTAATTTTACTGAGACCCCGAGGAAATTGATCATGCGCTTATGGGCTTCCTTGGCAACCAAAACAAGTGCACTTGTGAGGAACCCACTACGCTATAAATCATTGTAATTTTACTGAGACCCCGAGGAAATGGATCATGCGCTTATGGGCTTCCCTGGCAACCAATACAAGTACACTTGCGAGGAACCCACTACGCTATAAATCATTGTAATTTTTGAGAAGTAGGGTAGCAGGCACTGTGCCATTTTTCGTCATTCTACGGAGAGCCGTGGTACCTGCTAAACGCATGTAAGGCATTATGCGCACTTTGTTGAAGCTGTGCCTGATGACGATGAAGAATTATGGCAGAGCCTTTTGTAATGGGTTGGAAGCATTCACCAACCTACTCATTGCGCAATTAGCATTGTGTGACGCTTGGTTAATAGAATTCGCGTTGTGAGACGCTTCGTGCTTATTTTACTCTTCTACCACGCTATATTGCATATGCTAATGTGGTTCCTTCCCGACATGAAGCCTGTATAGGACCTTTTTGCAAAGCAGTTTCAAGCACCGGCATGGCTCAGAGGTTGAATACTGTGCTCCCACGCAGAGGGCCGAGGTTCGAACCTCGTTCCATCCTGGAATTTTTTTCTTATTTCGTTTTTTTTTTCTTATTTCGAGCGATACTGGTTACGGAAACCGGCGGCGGCGGCGGCGGACAACTACGGCGCCAAAAACGGCCGATGAAGTGATCTCATAACTGCTTTCGCTGTAATATCAAAGTGGCACGATAGGAGCGCAAGGAACAAAATAGGCATTTGCCTAATATCCAATCTCTAATCATCAGGGTACATAGTCTCGATTCAGGGGCGTAGCCAAGGGGGGGGGGGGGGTTGCGGGGTTCAACCCCCCCCCCCGAATTTTTTTCCATTTTGCCTGCGTATATATACAGGCACACATACAAACGCACGCACGAACATACATGAAGTATGGTTGACCCCCCCCCCCCCGAAAAAAATTTCTGGCTACGCCCCTGTCTCGACTGGTCCATATACGAGAAATAACAGTTGTGAATTGTCTCCCATGCTGCTTAGCTATGTAGCCGCCCAACCGCTCTTGCCTTTCTCGCACGCCTATTGTGCGTGATTAAATGATTTCGCTCCATTTTGCGCGTTTGCAACCGCGCATGCACAGATAACAGACTGCAGCCGACAAGCACGAAATCATGATAGGTTCAACGCTTAGTGCTGGCATTGTACGCGTGCTTTATGAAGAAATGAGTGGCGAGGAGATGTGCCCTGTAAGAATGGTTTTGAAGGATAGAACGAAACCAATGGAAAAGGCGCCGGAATATATGATTCTTCCAACCGAAGCACTATTTACAGCGCAGACGATGCAGCTTTTCAGGAAAAAGGCGAGCCCGCATCGACAGTTTTTTGTATATCTTTTATTGCGTTAGCAATTGTATGGCCACTCAGGACGGGTTTTTACCGTCGCCGTCATGTTCCGTATAAGCTCTAAATTGATAACATCGCTCCGCGCATAGTATGTTCAATCCGCCAGTAAAAGCTCGCGAGCGTTGGCAAGGAGCATGGCTAAAGAACAGATGAAACAAGCTGGCCATCTCCGTCACACGAAATAACATCCACCTGCGTGCGAGGCCTGCCGTCGACTGCTCCTCAAGCAGAAGGAAACGCTCCGCCCGTCATTTGCTGTGCGAGGGAGCAGGAAGGGATGTCTGAGGAGAGGGACTGCGTAACTCGAGCATAAACTGTGAACTTTGACTATAAGGGCGCCATCGAGAGCGTTGGCACGCGCGCTATTTCGCCAGACATCCCCTAGCGATTGGGTCGTATACCTTCTACGTGCTGTGAGCGCTGTGATCTCACTGCTTCGCGCTCGGACCACTGATACACGACAAACTGACCGAAAACCGCTTCTCTCCTGGGAGCGACCGTATTGCCATACACCAGCGTTTTGTAGAGTTAAGATTTCGGAGCAAAAAGAGATAGCTGCTAGCCCTCGCTCATGTAACATTACGGCGTGTACTTATCGCATGCACTGCTTCCTCCCCCCCCCCCCCCCCGCGCCACGCCGCCGCCGGTCCGATGAACCACGCGCCGTTCATGCGCCGCCGCCGGAGGTGGAAACACCGGCGCGCCGCCGCTGGTGATTTTGGGTCCAGCGCACATGTCCATTGCCTGCTTTGCCATTATTTCCTAGATATTGTTTTTCTCGGAACTTCATATAGCGTTTGGCTGCAGTGCTGAGAAGCGTTTGTCATCTGTATATATATTATGAAATAAACATTTTGATTTGATTTCATTTGAAAAACAAAAGCTCTCAAACGTATGCGGAAACTTACCTCTCAAGTTATCTCTGTTCAATGTCGTTTCTCACAACCTGGTGGGATAAATAAAACATAAAAGAGGGTTCACTACTCGCTCATGTTATCTTTCGCAGTGCGCATTGTTTCTTTCCTCTTTCGTGGACTGTAGGGGAAAATCGTCAGATATGCTCTATGCGGGCCCTTTAGGTTCTATGCGTTCGTCAAGACCCGCCAAAGCGGCTTAAAGGAAAGAAATCTGAATTACTAGCCGTTCCTTTTATATTGATATGACGCTTTTCTGGGGGCACGCTCTATATTTACCGAAGCGAGCCCAAGTGTCGTGCGGCAAACCTTAAGAATCAGGTCTTCAGCCTGATCACTAGGCTCGCCTGATTCCGACTCCTCTCATCCGTAGCAGACCAGATCCGCACGCCTTTCCCGATTTTCAAGGTGATCAAACTTCCCGAGAACAAGGCACATCGAATGTTCGTCTTGTTCCTATTTTCCTTTGCAGATATCAATTGCCATTCGCAATTCCTGTACGCTTGCGACATTTTTTATAACGAAGCCAGGCGTGCTTTCACTTCAGCTACAACAGCATCGGTTCATTGTTGGTTATCCTCAACTGCCCATAATTTGGAAATAAGCCTTGTGGGTCCTTCGAAGAGCCGTGGTATCGGTACCCTAAAACACCTTGGGTCAAAGTCTCACCCAGAGTAACAAAGTTAAAAACACAGAATAGAGCACTCCGGAAGATCCAGTACTGCCATCTCATTATATTTCTGGTTGGCAATTAGCGGTATGAGCGCTACAGTCGCATAAAAAAAGGAAAACAGTACAGTGGATTCGATATAGTAAAATAGCGCCCTTTACTAATACAGTGCAGATATCCAACTAAACGTCATGTTCAACAGGAATGGAAAAGCCTGATTCCGATAGTTCCGGGGGTGCTATTCCACACACCGCCAAATTAGGTCATATTGCCCGCCAATGTGCTCTAGTGGTCATAATGCTCGACTTCCAATCCGGGCCGTGGCGGCCGCATTTTCTGTGGAGGCGCAAGTGCTTCAGAACCACGCACGTAAATTTAGGTACGCAATAAAGAACCCCAGGAAGCCAGATTCCCCGGAGCTCTCCCCCACAGCTTCCCTCATAATCATAGCGTCGTTTGGGACGTTGGCCAACAATTATTGTTGCAAATTCTGCGATATTGTCAAATTCCATAATAGCAGCATTTCAATCCTTTGCCGTACAACAATTTTACCTACTTTCCCGCACGACCGGTCCGAAAGTATTTTGCAACTTTCTGGCACAGCGAAGAAAAACACAAACTGCGGAAGAAAAACTCCCAGGATACTTATTTTTGCTCCAGCATTCTGCAGGCAACCCAGTTTACCGATATATGGGCTGGGTATGATACCGCACAAAGCATTCTCCTGGGTGCATGCCATGGTTGTTACTGTTTCCCTGTGTGTCAACAGAGGTGTTGTCTCCATTGCGGTCGTCATCGTCTTCGTCACTCACTTCTGTCGAATCGCTGTCATCACTGTCTGGTGGAGGCACGTAATTCTCTTCTTCACTAAAGTCATCCTCACTTTCGCTAAAAGCACCACCATAAAACGCACGCGGTGAAAACGTGGCCATGCTTCTTAGCGAACCGCGCGCGAATGGGTACTTTGGGCTCCGTGCTGAACATAGCGCTGCACCCTAGGGTAAAATAAAAATTAAACATCAACAAACAAAGCTCACTTATTCTTCAAGAGATGATACTTCATATAAAATAAAAATGCGCGCGACTTGCAGTGAGAAAGCAGCGAAATTTGAACCACGATCACCCTTGTCGGGTTTTGGGACGCTAAACCCCAGATATTATTATTAATTACCCTTGTCGGGCGGCGCCCGACAGCGGACCATTATGGCTGTGTTGCCTCGTCGGGAATTGCCTTGGCGGAATTTGACAATGTCCATGATAGCACCGCGGGCAGTTTGGTGCATTCATCTTTGCTCGAAGTAACCACCGCAGAGTTGTTTCCAGGTCGCCGAGCTTGCACGCAGTGTCGTCGGTGAAATCAGATGCTGCATCGTTATTCAAGTGTTTGATCGCGACAGAAGCCTATGTCAGCAGGAACGAAGAGCCGAAGACCTGTCATGTCGGCAGGTCTTAGAGCCTAAGACCGGCCACGGCCTGAGACCTGTCATGTCGCAGGTCTCAGGCCGCGGCGGTTTCATGCCCAATTACTAATGCTACTTCGTTCAGTCTTCATTAGCTCAACCCCTGTTTGCTAGGACACAATTCCATTTAACGCGAAAGAGCAGTGTTTAGGCCGTGGCTGCGGTGCCGTCAGCATTACTGGCGGCAGCGATCGCTAATTCCGATAATCGGCCTGCGAGCCGGCGTGCTGCAAGCGAGCAAGGAGGCCAGCGAGATAGAATGGCCGCGCATGCTGTCTCCGAGGCTCTCGACAGCAGACAACGAGCCTTTAGACGGCGCGAGCATGCACAACGCCACGCGATCGCGTGGTCTCCAAACTTATGATCGCGACTGTACTTCCGTAAGGTATGTCACAAAAATTTTATGTACGTGAACTCATACGAAATTGCTTTTTTCAGGTTTCGTATTGCGCCTTTCACTATAAAGTCATTTTCAACGTCCTCCCTTACAATTGTTATCAAAGTGTGTGAAGTTTGCTCGTTATATTAGTCAGCCAACAAATTGAGACGCGTCATACTGATTCCACAAACCACTACGTTGGGGTTGCCAACTGCGCATGAAGTTGTGACAGCGACAACCAGCGGCTTAAACTACATCAAGGATAGAGCCTGACAAACTGTTTTGCTGCATGTCCACATTTTGAGAGAGCAAAATTACTTTTATGATCGCATACGGTCGCATTCGCAAAGCAATTTGGACGGTTCGCAAAACTTAGCTCAAGGAAGCGATTTCGTGACAGATCAACAGAGAAAGCGAAGTGTGTGCAGGGAAGCCGAACGATGTGACAGTGAGATGTAGATCGCAAATGTAACACTTACAAGGTGAAATCGTTACACGTCTCGCCGAGTCAATAAATTTCGAGATTTCGCCAGGGCTCACAACACGTCGCGTGAGAGTGGCATCCGCAGAAAAGCCGCAGAAATCGTGAGCAAGAAGGCTCGGTCAAAAGTCATGCGCTACCGAAGTGCGTGTACGAGGGCCCACGGCGTACCGAAAACACAACGGCTTCAGTCTACCATGCCATCACCAATGCCTTTAGCCGTTGACGTTGATTAAAGTTTCAAAGCGGTTTTCATGGCATGGCATATTTTTTATTACTATGGTTGTAAACTAAACAGGACACAAGAAAGGCAATGTAATTAGGTCACTGATCACCAAAATTTATGGCGTCACAATGGCTTCATAATATAACATCGTCGCTCCGGAAATGGGTGGCAGATCACGGAGACATTTGGAATATATGATCGGAATACTGAGACCTTCATATACTTCGAAGAGCGCATTTGCATAGTTTTACCACAAAATGCCGTTCGCTTTAGCGAATGCAGATTACCACGAAAAAGCCGAACGGGGTAACGTTCGTTGATGCATTCATATAAAACACATATAAAGAAACGACTCCCGCTGCATAAGTTCACAATCAAAGTTTCATTGCATTTAGTTTACGATATGGTAGTGAATCCGTAATCAGATTCAGCTAAAATGTTTTAGGAGAGCAACACGGCGCCCACTGCAGTAGCAAAACAGACATCCCTATGTTGAATGTGTAGCACGCGGCCTTTGCATTCTTCCTTAGTATTAATATAGAACAAAACGGAGGCTGTCATTGCAGCGTTTCAATTTATTCTTCTCTGGTTTGATCTTACACACACTGCAACTACACTGTGCGAACACTACAACTAAGCATTGTATGTTGTGTGTTACTACATGAGCTCATCGGTATTAATCAGAGAGATTTCTTCCCGATTTCTTCCTTCATGTCGTTGGAGTTCATCACAATGTAACAGCAGATGTAAGAAAAGTAGTCGAAGATCATGATAATGAACTACATCACACGCGCCACATGTAAAATCACGAGGGAGAATCTCAAGAGCCGTGCATTCAGCTCGTGCATGAATGGAGTGGCACCTCCCGGGTTGGGCAGAAATGTGTGTGCTTCAAGCTTCGTAAGTCTCTCCGGAATGGCGCAAGTACTTTAGCCTGGAGCGCTATGAAATGAAACGAGCGGCTGCTACGAGCGCACACTGACAGGAGACACGTGCGTCTCTGCGCAGCAGCAAACATTCAATAAAATGATGAAGCTCCCTTAAGTATCCTAAAAGTCGCCTAAGAAATCTAGAAGGCTGAAGCGATCGCCTTCTCTTTCTTCTCAGTGGATGTACTGATCAACCCCCATTTCACTCCGAAATCTTGCTGCACCTGCCGTGGTTTTCGCACTGTTTCCAGCACCGGGGGCAATGGAAGAGTTCTACACCTCACCTTGTTTTGTTCAGCTTCCGTGACAAAGGCCCATCATTCCCAACCAACATATAATATGGGCACAGCCATCCTTAATGGACGGCGACCGCGAAATGCCATTGCTAGCCAACACACAATATATCAACACAATCGCTCCAGCGTGTTCAGTCAGAAACATTGACAACTGAATTCCATAGGAAAGATGACAGTGACCAAAACAGGCTCATCAAAATACCCTCGCATCCAGCACGGCACAAAACATCTGTTAAATGTTTGCGAGAAAATGTGTTCTAGAAGTGTTGTTCTGTAATGTAAAATTAAATAAGTACCAAGTTCTCAAATGAGTTTTGTGAGCTGCTCGTAACAATCTATGGGAAAAGAAACACAAAACACAATGAAATCGAAATAAGCATTTTTTAATGTGATGTTAACTTGTGTGATACAGCCAACGCAAAGAGTGTAACTGTATGAAAAATCCAACCAACTCCTTCATCATGATTTACGTAGCGCACTGACGGACGAGGACAGAGAAAAAGAAGGTGCACAACACGGGCGCTAACTCGCAATAGATTTTATTCGGAAGAATAAATGATTTTATTCGGCAACATGTTGTGTCTGGTTACCTACAGAAACACTTGGCTACGCAAAATGTTGAAGACCTCTTTCGAGTTCCGAATTCTACTGTCCTGGTAGAGTTTCTACAGCAAAAAATCCGGGGAAAAGTCAGGCCATTAGTGTTGACGTAGAAGATTTATTCTACTCTATACCGCATGATGAATTAATGAGAAGTGTAAGAATGTGCATATGTGATTTCAATGATGAGCATGCCTTCTTCAGCAGTTGTAAGGTTCCTCTAGAATCCTTTCTAGAGTTTGTTTCTTTCTACCTCAAATCCACCTATGTTCACTATAATGAAGAATTGTACCTACAGAAAAGAGGAATATGCATTGGTTCTAGGGTAGCACCTGTCCTTTGTGAAATTTTTCTGAGTTTTGTGGACAGAAAGTTGGCGGAAAGCTTGGAAGGGCTGGTCAAGCATGTCTTCCGCTATGTCGATGACTATTTGGTGCTTTTTGATGTCTGTGATAATTGTCGACATTCCGTGAACATCTTAAAAGTGTTCCGAGAGAACGGCAGCGGCCTGAAACTCACGGTTGAAATGATGACAGAAGGAACACTCCAGCGGACGTTAAACCCCAGAAAAAAAAAAGGAACACTCCAGTTCCTAGACTTGAAGTTAGATTTTCTACCTACACATGTGTGTTGGCGCTATCATCCACGTTCACTCAAACCATTACTAGATTTCACATCACACCATTCAAAATTAATCAAACAGGGCATAGCCTTTTCCTGCGTTCGTTCTGCCCTGCAGAAATCTTCTCTGGATGGGCTACACATTAGCTTCAGTGAACAGGTGGCAAGACTCAAGCAAGCCGGTTTCCCGGAGCACACCATTGCGCAAGCCTGCGAAAAGATGCGCAAACGGCTGAAGCTGAATGGTTCACTGCCGGGGGGCGGCGAAGAACGGACTACGAGAGCCAAAAAGTACACGGTCATTCCGTATACTCACCGTGTGGCTCACGGATTAAAAAAACGTGGCTCAACGTTATGACGTTGACGTCGTTTTTTCCTTCCCACATAAACTGGAATCCATGTGCGCAAAAGTACAAAAAAGCACTGACACAGAAATCAGAGACAGCGGCAATGTTCGTCGCAAATGCGGCATCAATCACACGTTTCAGTACACAGAATGCAAAGAAGCCATCGTCTATCAAATCCCATTATCATGCGGAAAATCATACATTGGACAGAGCGGAAGGTGTGTGAATATCCGTCTTAGGGAGCATGAGCGCTCACTGTCAGACACAAAACCATTTTCACTCGCCGCCCACTGCAAACAATGCGGCTGCACACCATTCTTCGCCGACACTATGATTCTGTCACGTCACAGACAACAGATGGCAAGAGAAGTCATCGAAGCGTTCCATATTCAAAGGAAACGCGGAACTTCAATACCCAAAATGACGCGGAATTTCAATACCCAAGCGGAACGTGCAGACGACTACAAAGTTTATATGTTTTTGCTCCTTTTTTTGTGTTGTTCTTCACCTTTATATTAGCATGTTCTTCCGAATAAAATCAGTTCAATCAATCAATCAATCAAATCAAATTTTATTTTCGCTTCAGACAATACAGTGCATTGTCACTGCGAAAATAGGGGACCAGAGAAAAAAGCTGCGCTTGCGCAGCTTGACTAAGCTCTGGTCACCCGTACAGCAGCAGTGACAGGACGAAACATCTAAGCAAGTCTATGTAGCCGCAGTATATACAAATGCTACTACCAAAAGTAGTTACCTAATCTACGTTGTTGAACTGAAAAAAAAACACCAATGTATGTTTTAATGTGCAATCACTTTAGTAAAACCGGCTGCTGTAAATATACGAACATGAGTAGTTCCAACACATTTATATAAACAGATCTAGTAAGGTTTTTTTAGTACAGTTAAGAACATCAACATTTCTTTGTTCTAGTTCATTTAGTGTGGTTGCGAGTACGTAATCAAATTTTTCTTTTCCATAATGGGTACGCGAGAAAGGAACGTGGTATGGTGGGTGATACCTGAAAGGATAGGAAATTGTATTTGCTCGGAGATTTGCTATTCGCAATGCCCACGAACTATAGGTGGCGCGCCATGCTTTTCAAGATGGCGCCAGGAAGAGGGTCAACCCGTTTGTTAGCATAGGAACAGATAGTACGTGAGGACGTACGTCCCGTGCCACTCTCACCGGATGAAGTCATGAGCTGCGCTGAATTAGATATGAGACTAAAATACTTTCCCAAACCATGGAAAGTGCTAAGTACTCGCCACTTAATTATTTGCTGCGGTGTGAAAGGTTATATTTCAGCTCCGTTACCGTGCATAACGATGCTTTGCGAAATCCTGTGCGTGCTACATCAAACTGCATGAACTAGAAGTGACATACGAGCTGCACGGCATTCCGAGGTAGTACGTACCGAGCCTACCTGACGGATTTGCCGCAGTAGCAGGCCGCCAGCGAGTAGCGCCATCGCTGCTGCACGGGACCGCACGTTTAACGTGGTGATGATTTGCAAACATAATACGCCGTCGTCATTACTTGCACAGTCGGGAACGCGGAGTTACGTCTTCAACAGAACGTGTCACAGCCATGCTATTCATTTCACTCGCAGGTTGCAGGCTCGATCAGCACGATCGAAACATGAATATCGAAAAGAATGCACGCGTATCCTTTTCGCAACTTCAAAGAAGTTAGCCGAGAGGCGTGGATTGTGGCCGTGACTGCACGTTCCATCGTTCTAACCTATTCGCTTCGCCGGTCGAGGTCGACGTGTTAGCGGCATGCGGCGCTCCATAATATCCACAATAATTGTGATACATGCAATGCACAAAAGGAACTATGCTTTTATTTTGATCTAGCTCAAGGATATTATACATTAAATACAATCAAAGTGACTTACGAGCGTGAAAGAACATTAGCGCACGAGGGGACGTGAAATGCAACTCGCTCCCCGTGATTTAGCAGCTTATCGTTCATCGTCGCTGTCACTGTCGGTGCTTTCAATTTCACAGTCTTCTACGTCCAGTGAAAAATCCTCGTCGTCAAGATGGTTTCTTTCAACATCACTGCTGAAAGCAATCTGAAGAATTTTCCCCGCCGAACGACTTCGACTACTCCGCGTCACCACGATGTCTGAGCGCGGAGAACATTTTGCCATTTTGCTCTCAGATCGGTCAATGAGCAAATCGCTTGCAGTGTGCTGCCACCTATCAACAAACGTACAAAAACAAGCGGCGCGGCGCTCTGGCTACGAAACGGACACACTGACGAAGGACGGCGTGGAAAGTGTTCGCTCCACGAAAGGCGTGGAGCAGACGCGTCCTCGAATGATTGAAACGTCGCTCGCACGATTAGTAACAGCGCTTTGCTGACAAACGATAGAGGCCCTATTTTAATGTATCGACAACTTGAGGTCGCTCAGTTTTCAAGAGGACATCGCGAGCCCGCGCGACCTCCCGCGTACAGTGTTATGGGATTCATGCACTACAAGAAACACTGACCAATGCTATATGTAAGTAAAACAGAGTGAGCTTCAACTGAATATGTCAGACGATAACATTTAACTAACCTACGTTAAACTAACCTACGCTATGGGCTAGCATTAAAAGCGAGTTGCCACGTATTTTCACGAAAACTTCGCGTCTCACAAGAACGAATCAGATTTCTCGTGTCACGGAGGGCCCGGTTTGTTCACTGATTCAGGGAACATGCAAAGTCGTAGTGTTCCTTCCTTGCCAACGCGTTAACACTGAGGTTAGCACAGCCGAACAAGGGAGCGACTGCGTAGTGCTGCCATTTTATCGTCTACTAACCCTCCTCGAGAGGACGCTCCTGAATTCCGCTTGGCGGCGCGACAGTCTATGGGCATTGCGAATTGCTTCGAATAGCTCTGTTCTTCCTAATGTGGCATTTTTGTATGTTCTCAGTAGTTTAAGTTTGTAGATGTTGTGAATCTTCATAATTTTATGTTTGTGGAATAGAGGTTCTGTGTGTTCTAGAAACGAGGCGTTTTCTTTTGAACGAAGTGCTTTTTTCTGGGCCATGAATATTTGCTGTAAGTTTGATAATGTTGTGTTTCCCCATATTAGTGTGCAATAATATAAGTGAGAGTTGAAGAGCGCGAAATATAACATTCTTTTAATGCTAACAGGAAAAGTGTGACGGTTCCGGCTTAATACACCGGATACTCTGCTTAATTTTGGCAATAAGGTTTTCTCATGTTCATTCCAGTGCATATTTTCGGAAAACATTACGCCGAGTTGCGAGTTAGCGCCCGTGTTGTGCACCTTCTTTTTTTCTGTCCTCGTCCCTCAGTGCGCTACTTAAAATGTTGATGAATCCGTACCAACTAGCTCAAGTTTCAATTCTCATCCAACCAACTCAGCTTCGCAGACGCCGATGAAAGGGCGAAGCTGGTGGCCGTCCCTTCGTGCGGCTAACGCACTTGTATGTTTTGCAAGTCTTTGAGATATGTTGTATCATTGCTCTTTATTAAACACCCATTCCTAAACTATGATTTGGTAGTACTGTTTTACTGCATTCTGATCATGCCACTCTTATATAGAAGTTTGCACATAAGCCTTAGCTCAAGATGCTCCGATATGTTCCATCACTGCACTTCGTTAAGCTTTGAGGTGGTAGTATAGCCATGATCATTTCTAACCACAAAGTATCACGTGACAGTGGTGTGACTATATTAACGCGCACGCCATTGGTTGGGCTAATTGTTGCCTTCTTCCTTTTTAGCAGAAGTTGCGTGTAACAGAATTTACCGAATGTTTGTAGCACATATCCGTTTGTTTGGTTAAGTGCTGCCTTCATATTTATTGCGACATGGTCAATAGAGAAACTTACCCCATGTCTGTGGCGCATGCCCGTATATGATGCCCCGAAGCTTTACCACGGTTCCCGGAGATGAAATGCTCCACAGAGAACAGCTTCGCTGTTAAAAACGGCAAAAACGCGAAATTATGCGCACCTTGCGCTAGTGACACAAGCCTGGGACCACCAGCGGAGCTAGTGTTCGACCTAGGCTTTTCTAAGGAAGGAAGAAACAAGAGCAATGACAGGCAGGTTAGCCAGTTCTAATACCGGCTGGCTACCCTGCGCTGGGAGAAGGGGAAAGGGGAATAAAAGGTGCTAGAAGTGAGATGTTACAAAAAAAAGGAAAAGCAAGAAAAGGAAAAATAGAGAAAAAAAGATGGTTGATCCCTCTCTCATAGGAATCAGTATAGCACGAAATGAAACGTGTCGTCACAGAAGAAGTTTATGGTTTATAGTGCATTGGTGCACTATAAACACTATAAACATAGTGTAACGGCGCCTCTGGAGCAGGAAGGAGGAGCTGTAGGAGAAGACGAGGACGAGGACTTTGTTGTTGCTTCCGTAGCCTCACGAAATCCAGTGCTCTGCCGCTGAGCGTTCTCAATAAACGCCTCCTGACACGTAACATCGTGTTGGAGGTGCTGGGTACGTCCAACCACGGAAGCTGTTTCACCAAGTCTTCGTCGCAGTCGTCGCCTTGCCGGTCTTCCGCCAGTGCAGCTTGACATGGCCCTACGGAGGAAAAGCTGGGGAAGACGTCGACCAATGGCTGACCCATTACAAGCGTGTGAGCAAGAGCAACAAATGGAACGCAAATGATCGACTCACAAACGTGGTGTTCTCGTTGACCGACACCGCGCTCGTCTGGTAAGAGAATCACGAGGACGCCTTAACAACGTGGAGTATTTTTGTTGAAATGAAAAGCTGCTTCAGTGACGCCACCGCGAAGAAAAAGCGTGCTGAGTTCACACTCGCCCAGAGGGCACAACTTTCTGGTGAGACTTGCACCGCACACATTGAGGAGATCATGAAGCTGTGCAAGACGGTGAACCCATGTATGTCAGAGGAAGACAAGGTTGGGCATCTCTTGAAAGGCATCGCTGGGGACGTGTACAACTTCCTCATCGGCAAAGATAACATGAGCTCCGTGTCCGATGTCATACGGCATTGGCGGACCTTCGAAACGTTGAAGAGGCGCCGAATAACTACCAAGTTTGGCCGTTTGTCTAACGTGGCGACGGTAGCAACTGTTGACGTGAGCTCGTCGTCGGACCTTGCCTCAACGATACGCCAAATTGTTCGAGAAGAGCGCCTTCGGCGTGAAGAATTAACTTCGTCCCCGCCACGTTTCGCGAGTACCTGCTCAGCGCAAGATCCCTCCTTGCCAGGCCCTGTTCCAGCATGGCAGTCTATGAACGCTACCGATGCCCGTTATCACACGGAAGTGTCACGTGCCGTGGCCCCACCTTCTGTGAGGTCCGACTACCAACCGCGTCCTCGTTTCCCCCGCCGCTATCGTCGACCGCCCACTGGTTACGACACGGAGCCCGAAGGTGTTGCGTATTCCCCATATCCATATATGTCTGATTACTTGGACGAGACGCCTGTGCAGCGACAGCCTTCCCCGGTGTGCTATAACTGTAGTGTGCCTGGCCACATCGCGCGGTTCTGTGAGCGCCACTAGTCATCTCGATATGAACGACCATCGGCTGGTACTCGGCGCAACGACGGGCACACCGGTAGTCGATGGCCGGCGCACACGACATCGAGGGATAATTTCGCACAAAGGAGCTTCAGGAACACCTTACCAGCCTCCGACCGGAGCTTGACGCCACCATCAGGACCTCGACCGCGCCGTTTCCGTCGTCACGGCGGCGCGTACCGTAGCCACCGCCGGAAAACTAACCAGCGCGGCCGATGGGGGTGAGGTCGCTGGAAAATTGCGTTCAACAGATATACTTCCTCCCGCTTTTACGTTAAGGAACAAGGTGCATGTGTGTGTTGATGGAGTACCTACTATGGCTTTGGTGGACACAGGTGCGACAGTC
The DNA here is from genome assembly GCF_013339695.2 of Rhipicephalus sanguineus. NCBI lineage: Eukaryota > Metazoa > Arthropoda > Arachnida > Ixodida > Ixodidae > Rhipicephalus > Rhipicephalus sanguineus. The sequence goes on from NC_051181.1 coordinate 70,184,875, forward strand.
TCGGTAATGAGTCTCGTATTTAAGATGGCGCTACACCGCAAAGTCATGTTTCGGTGGAATCAAGAAGGAATGTTTTTTGGAGTGGGCGGCGAATCATTGTCCCCTGTTGGAATGTGTACTGTGGACGTATCCTTGGGTGGTAGACTTTTCACCACCGAGTTCGTGATCATTTCTCGGTGCACCCACGACGTAATCTTGGGTGTTGATTTCTTGAAGCAGTGCGGAGCTGCAGTTAATTGTCGAACTGGGGAGTTGTCAGTAACCGACAACCTTCCTTCTGAACATTTGGAGGACAGTAACCCCGGCCACGAAAGTACTTTTGCTGTCTTTGAGGATACCACCGTGCCAGCATTATCAGTTGTGTGGGTACCAGTGACCTGCTTCAGCCCTACAAACGCCACGTTTGATGCCACTGTGAATCCCATTCATTCAGCCTGTGCTAAAAAGAACATCGTCATTCCGCATTGCATGGTGCCAGTGGAAAATGGAAAATCTGCTTTGTGGGCAGTCATCTACTCCACAGAGCCCGCCATACTCCCGCACGAAATGAAACTCGCTACCTTCCAAGCAGACACGCTTTCTACAGTGGCCTCGTTGACAGATGGAGATCCTCCGGGCGAGGCGGTCACTCTACGGCCTTCCGACTCACGTCTACTTGGCATGGTTAACACGTCATTGAATGCGCGTGAGTGCCGCACCTTGGTCGACGTCCTGTCACGGCACCTATCTGTGTTCGACGTTGCGCAAGAGGACAAAACGCTTCCGATCCCTGAGTCTCGCACGCGCCACAAGATCAACACAGATACGGCGCATCCGATATGGCAAAAACCTTATCGAGTTTCCCCGGCAGAACGTAAGATAATCGATGATCAAGTTCGCGAAACGTTGGAAAAGGGGGTAATTCAGAAGTCGCGCAGTCCTTGGGCGGCTCCAGTAATACTTGTAAAAAAGAAAGACGGCACCTGGAGGTTTTGTGTGGACTTCCGACGTCTCAATGCAGTCACTAAAAAAGGCGTCTATCCCCTCCCTCACATTGATGATGCTATTGACTGCCTTCACTCAGCCTCGTACTTTTCCTCCGTTGACTTGCGGTCAGGTTGCTGGCAGATACCGATGGAGAGCTTTGGAGAGCGTTCGATCGGTGAATAATGCATTGGAGAGCTTTTACAATGTCTACTGTTGTTTGGCACATATAGCATCGCTTGATATGGACGCATCGCACTCACGTTGACGCCTAGTGGCACATCTCCGTACCGATGACACATGCCCATGATCATAATTTAACCCCTGCGATAGCTGACGTTCTTGACATATACGTGGACACCGCATGTGGTGAATCACGCGCAAAGATGACATCAACAAGCGCATAATAAACACTAACGCTCGATATCCACTCCTTCAAAGCGTCGTGAAATACAAAGAGAAACGCTACGCGCGTCGCGTCTTTCCTCTAGCCTGGCCGTTACTTCTCACAGGGCGAGTGGGGAACGCGGTGCGACAGCCAGGCGAGCGTCGGAGAGCTAGTTGTCGATATGGATGGATGCAATGAGCGAGGCTTGCGCTAAAGCCGCCACCTCACGGTGTGTTAAAGCGTTGACGAAATTTAACTTGTATTTAAAACGCGCCGAATGGAACGGTCGTTGCAACGGCGGATTTTTTGTTTTGTTTTTCGAGCCTGGTGGCACTAATGTCACCGCCCCGTTATAAAGGGAACGCTCATAGCATCCATCGATCCAAGAGCACTGTGAGAGGCAAGCGTGAAAGATAAAATGCGCGTTCATGTCGACTCCGCAATGTCTTTGGCGGTACTTCGGTGGGCTAAACGCCTGCCAGCCATCGTCGCGGACAGAGAGGTCATGGGCTCGATTCCTGTTCATTTTGCTGACGTACTTCCGTGACGGAAATACGTCATGAAAGTGTTGGTGGACCTCGGTGCAAAACGCTTTCGTGTTAAAGATTCTCTTGCGTTTTCGATGGTAATGCCGAGCTTTTGCTAGAGACGCTAAGTTCTTGCTGGTTGTAGTAAGTATGGCTAGGCTTGGCTATTGGTGTCCGAGTTCGGTTGGTTCCTCACACAACACGTGTGTTAAGAGGTTTAGGCGGGATCATGCCACAATATTTTTAGAGACGTGACTGAATATTAAATGATGCTATGTGTTTTAGTCTTGTACGGGAGTACGGTTACGTGACTACTTGTTACGTGATCTTATGCTTTTGGTCAGGTGACTAGATGAGACATGGTTGTTAGTCGCGTGACGAGGAACGTGATGTTACATCATTCTAGTAACGTCAGTAGTTGCCACGTGATCTTTCGTGACGTGATGTAAGGCCACGTGATGTGATATTACTTTGCCACGTGATGTGATGTTACACGATTTTTGGTCAGTTGACGAGTTCATTCGTAATGTTATATTATTTTTAGTCCCCTGACTAGATTCTACGTGAAATTATATATTTTAGACACGTGAATAGGTACATCAGGTAAGGCAGTGCTTAGTCACGAAACTAGTTGAGTGATTTTTAGTTATGTGACTCTTGCTACGTAATGTTACGTAATTTTAGTCACGTGATTAGCCGAGACGCATTCTCGTTATTCAAGTCACGCGATTGGTTGTTCCTTGATGTAAGGGTATTTCATCACGTGACTAAGTGTTACGGGATTTTACTTAAGTTTGGTACCGTGACTGGTTGTTGCGTGATGTTACGTGACTTTTCCTCACGTGACATACTCGCTCCACATAGCTCCACATGGCGAGCCGTCAACGCGAGAGAAGACGACGAAGTTGCGCTTCAGCTGCTCCGCACGTTCGAGCCTAGCGCGTGAGAAAAAGCCCCGCAAGAACGACAGCGGCTGTGGTTGTACAACGGAGAGCACGCAGCAATAAAATATGTGGGAAAGTGAACGCCTCACGTCATCCCACAAGTGGTGACCCGGACATCGAACGGCAACGCGCCTCCTGCCCATCCCTTCGCCAACGCACTGAGCGTCACGGCCATCCCCGTTTCTTCGGTGACTACAGTAAGGACTTCAGTAACGTACATTCCGACTGACCATGGACACCACACCCAACAGTGACGCAACGCCGAATCCCACGGTACCCGACCCTGTCGTCGCTACTCTCAAGATACCGGAGTTTTGGCAGGCGGACTCGGAACTATGGTTTCTGAGCGTCGAGCCACTCTTCCGACGACACCGGGTAACATCGCAATCAGCGAGGTACGACTATGTCATCGGCGCTTTACCACCTGCTGTCATCGCCATCGTAAGAGACATTCTGCGCTCTCCGCCTCCTGACAACCCCTACGACACCCTTAAAGCAGAGCTCATCCGCCGGACAACCGAGTCGGAACAGCGTAGGCTGCAGCAGCTGCTCACCGCGGAAGAACTCGGTGACCGCAAACCTACGGAGCTTCTGCGTCGCATGCGACATCTCATCGGGGACAACCCTGCTGCATTGGACGCATCCATCCTACGAGAGCTCTTCCTACAGCGACTGCCGCAGCAGGTGCGGATGATTTTGAGTGTGTACTGCACGGAAACTCTCGACTCACTGGCACAGATGGCCGACAAGGTTATGGATGTCGGTGCCCCGTACATATCTGCTATCGAGAGACGTGATTCTTCCCAATTTGCGCCGGTCCGCGATGACCGCTTAGACCGCCTCCTTCAAGCTAACGAGGAGCTCAACCGCAAAGTGGACCAGCTGGCCGCTGAACTGAGCTTGCTGAAAGCAGACACCGACGCAATACGTCACGACAACGACGCCAAAGCCGCGATAGATCGCCAAGTCTGCCTCGCAGCGTCTGCTGGTACCACCACCGATACGGGGCACGCGCTCGTCAGTGCCATCAGCCATGCCAGTTTGCGGGAAACGCACGGGCCACGCACTGACGGCGGCCAGTGTTGCAGGCCCGACATACAGCCGCCTATTCCACGTCACAGACCGCGTCACCAAAGTTCGGTACCTCATCGACACGGGTGCCGAAGTGTGTGTTGTTCCTCCTACGCTGGAGGACCGTCGACGACGCCAGACAACGCCGCCTGTCACAGCTGTTAATGGTTCCACCATACGGACCTACGGACAGAGGTCTGTTACGCTTGACATCGGCTTGAGACGCACGTTTCGTTGGATTTTCTTAATCGCCGACGTGCGTGTACCAATTATCGGTGCGGATTTTCTTTGGCATTTTAAGCTTGTGGTGGACCTACGACATAGCCGCCTCGTGGATTCTGAGACCCACCTAACAGTTCAAGGCGTGACATCGAGTTTGCCACCCTTACGTCTCGTGCAAGCTCATGCCAAAGTCTCTCCGCCGTGGTCTACGCTTCTGGAAGAATTTTCCGACCTCTTCCGTGCTCCATCTCTTGAAGACCCAGTGCGCCACAATGTCACACATCACATTGAGACAGTAGGAGCACCGGTGTTTGCACGTGCTCGTCGTCTCGCACCTGACCGTTACAAGATTGCACGGCAAGAATTCGAGCACATGCTTGACCTCGGATACGTCCGCCCTTCTTCCGGTGCCTGGTCATCACCGCTACACATGGTCCCCAAACCCTCAGGTGACTGGAGACCGTGCGGTGACTATCGCGCCCTCAACAAAGTGACGGTACCGGACCGCTATCCGATACCGCACATCCAGGACTTCACGGCATTCCTGCATGGTTCCACCGTATTCAGCAAAATCGACCAAGTGAAGGCATACCACCAAATACCTGTCGTGCCTTCCGACGTACCGAAGACTGCAATAATAACACCTTTTGGCATTTTTGAATACATACGGATGCCCTTCGGTCTACGAAACGCAGCACAAACCTTTCAACGGTTCGTGGACCAGGTTCTTCGTGGTTTGACCTGCTGCTTCGCGTACATCGACGACATCCTCGTCTTCAGCACTTCAGCAGAAGATCACGAACTTCACCTGCGTCAGGTTTTCACGCGGCTCCGGAAATATGGACTTGTCGTCAACGGATCGAAGAGCGAGTTCGGAGTTTCCTCATTGGACTTCCTTGGCCATCGCGTGGATTCCCGTGGGATCTCTCCACCGACGGCGCGCGTGGAAGCTATATTGTAACGTATTGCAAGAGGGGTCACACAAACACTGGTTTTATTATGGGCGAACTTGTGCCCAGAAAAGTAGGTGAATAAATGAAGGAGTCCGCTAAAGCGTTCCACACAAGTGTCTCTTCCCCGAACACACTTCTTCGTCGCCTCTCAGATCAGCCCACCGTCTCGAGCCCGTGCACGAGGAGCGCCGCGGTGCCACAAGAAGCGCGCGCAGGCGCGAGACATTATAGACGCTTACATAGCGGCTCGCTGATTGAAAGCAGTCTTTGCGGCATTAGTCCCCCTTCGAAATACGCATCGTCCCGATGCGTGATTGAGGGTGGTAACCAAAGGGGGGGGGGGTAATTTTTCATTTTCTCTCGTAATAGGGCTTCATGCGGACTACGTGTACGACTTCTGCGTGGTTTTGCCGTCTTGAGCACCCTTGTCCTTCGGGGATTACTTGATAAGTTAAGTCACTTAATCGGCGGAGAACCTTATACGGACCAAAGTAGCGTCGAAGGAGTTTTTCTGACAGCCCGCGGCGTCGTATTGGTGTCCATACCCATACTTGATCGCCTGGCTGGTACTTAACTTCTCTGCGGCGCAGGTTGTAGTAGCTCGCGTCCTTGAATTGTTGTTGGCGTATTCGGTGACGCGCCAACTGGCGCGCTTCTTCAGCTCTTTGTAGGAAGTCGTCAATATCGGATGGCTCATAATTGTCGTTGTCGACTGGTAGCATGGCGTCGAGTGTTGTAGTGACCGTACGGCCATAGACCAGCTGAAATGGTGTGACGCGGGTGGTCTCCTGTAGGGCCGTATTGTAGGCGAAAGTTGCGTAAGGCAGGATTTCGTCCCACGTCTTATGCTCCATGTCCACGTACATTGACAACATGTCAGCAATGGTGCGGTTTAGACGTTCCGTCAACCCGTTCGTTTGGGGGTGGTATGCAGTGCTTTTTCTATGACTGGTGTTAGTCATCACCATCAAGCACTGCATCAACTCAGAGGTAAAGGCTGCTCCTCGATCGGTAATGACTACAGTTGGGGCGCCATGTCGGAGAACTATGTTGTGCACGAAGAACTTGGCAACTTCTGCTGCCGTTCCTCTCTCAAGGCAACCAGTTTCAGCATACCGTGTTAAATAGTCGCTCGCGACGACAATCCACCTCTTCCCTGAGGATGTCATTGGAAACGGCCCAAGAAGATCCATTCCAATTTGTCGAAATGGAGCCTCAGGTGGGTCTATGGGCTGGAGAAGGCCGGCCGTCTTCAGAGGTGGTGTTTTGCGCCTTTAACATTCGCGACATGTCTTTACATAATGCTGCACCGATGCTAACAGCTTGGGCCAGTAATATTTCAGGCGAATCCTGGCGAATGTCCGGCTGACGCCCAAGTGGCCCGACGACGGCTCATCATGGCAAGCTTCTAATATTTCATGCCTCATGGCTAACGGCACAACGAGTAAGAACATTTCCCGGTTGTGTCCGAAGTTCCTCTTGTAGAGTACATTATCACGGAGACAGAATGAGGATAATGTCCTCTTAAATACACTTGGAACTTGGGAGTCATGCCCTTCGAGGTACTTTATCAATGGGAGCAGTTCTGTGCCAGCTCGTTGATGCTCGGCGACGTCCGAAGCTTCCGCCACACAAAAGAATGGGAAGTCGTCCTCTTCTGAAGGAGTAGAGTCCAGTGGCGAGCGTGACAAGCAATCAGCATCGTTATGCTTCCTTCCAGACCTGTATACAACGGTAATGTCGTATTCTTGGAGCCTGAGGCTCCATCTCGCAAGTCGCCCCGACGGGTCTTTTAAGCTTGCCAGCCAGCAAAGTGAGTGGTGGTCGCTGACGGCACGGAACGGCCTTCCGTAAAGGTATGGCCTGAACTTGCTGATGGCCCATATTACTGCCAAGCACTCCTTTTCTGTTGCGGAGTAGTTTTTTTCAGCTTTTGAGAGGGTGCGGCTGGCGTAAGCTGCTACTTTCTCTTCTCCATTTGCCATTGAACCAACACCGCGCCGAGACCAACATTGCTTGCATCTGTATGGACTTCGGTATCCGCGGTCTCGTCGAAGTGGGCGAGGATCGGCGGGGCTTGTAAACGTTTCTTTAATTCATTGAAAGCTGCGTCTTGTTCCGTATTCCAAATGAATGGTTGCTCCTCTTTTGTGAGTCTGGTTAGGGGTTCGGCAATTTTCGAAAAATTTTCAACGAATTGCCTGTAGTAAGCGCATAAGCCCAGAAATCGACGCACCTCCTTCTTGTCTCTCGGCTTGGGGAATTGTGCGACGGCGGCAGTCTTGTCGGGGTCCGGACCAACACCTTCAGCACTGATGACATGACCCAGGAAAAGCAGCTTTTCAAATCCAAACTGGCACTTTTCTGGTTTAATAGTCAAGCCCGCCGATTGGATAGCCTGAAGCACTAAACGTAGTCTCTCTACGTGTTGGTCAAACGTTGCAGAAAATACTACAACATCGTCTAAGTAGACTAAGCATGACTGCCATTTGAGGCCTGAGAGGACGCTGTCCATCATGCGCTGGAATGTCGCCGGCGCACAACAGAGGCCGAATGGGAGTGCTTTAAATTCATACAGGCCGTCCGGCGTTACGAAAGCAGTCTTTTCACGGTCTCTTTCATCCACTTCAATTTGCCAATACCCGCTTTTTAAATCCAATGACGAGAAATATCTGGCGTGCCGTAGCCGATCTAATGTGTCATCAATACGCGGCAAGGGGTATACATCCCGCTTGGTCACGCTGTTCAGTTTCCGATAGTCAACACAGAATCTCAAACGTGTTGTCCTTTTTCCTGACAAGAACTACTGGTGATGCCCACGGACTGTTGGATGGCTGAATGACCATCGTCATCCAGCATCTCTTGCACTTGACCCTTTATGACCTGTCGTTCTTTCGGTGAAACTCTGTACGGGTGTTGATATACTGGCCGTGTTGCGTCGTCCGTTATTATTCGGTGCTTAACGATCTGCGTGCGACGTACTTTTGACGAGGTGGAGAAGCACTGTGAGAAATCTCTTATAAGGTATTCCATGGCTTTCCTTTCGGCTGGCGATAGATTTCGGCTGATCGAAAACTGCTGCTCCAACATCATGCGTAGTTTCCGAAGTATGTGGCGCTGACGCCAGGCTACATAAATCTGTCGCTGCAGTAAAGCTGTGTAGAAAGGCGATGGCAGTGCCTTTTGCAACATGCTGAATTTCATTTCCGAAATTTGTGAGCAAAACATTGGCGCACCCACCACGTAAGTGAATAATGCCCCGAGCTATGCAAATGCCTTTCTTTAGCAGTAGTTCGACGTTGCCATCCGCTATACCTTCGGAATCGACGAATGCGTCATTTCTTACGCCAACCAGCACACTGCATCGTGGTGGCACAGTTACGTCCCTATCGATAACCCGCAATGCAGTGCTCCTCTACCTCCTTCTTGTCTATCGCCAGTTTCGTCGAGAAGGAAACGCTAGAATTCTGAAGGTTGATTATGGCACCGTTCGCTAGCAAGAAATCCATCCCGAGTATTACGTCTCTCGAGCATTCTGGAAGCACGATGAAATCAGCGACGTAAGTAGCACCCTGAATTCCGATTCTCGCGGTGCATCTTCCCAAAGGTCTTATGAGGTGGGCCCCAGCCGTACGTATTTGTGGTCCACTCCATGGCGTCAAAACCTTCTTTAGATCCCTTGCGAACGCATAGCTTACGACTGAATAATCGGCACCAGTATCTACCAAGACGCTCAATTCACGCCCGTCCACCGTAACGCGCAAGTCTGAAGAAATTTTTTCTTTACTTATCGTGGGCGTCATTTTCTGCTCGTCGCTGCTGTGTTGGGGCCTTGACGGAGGATCTTCGCTTTGTCGAACATCAGCGGCCTTGCCTCCCCAGGTCGCTGGCTTTAGTTTTCCTGCCGCGGGCTCATGGAACGATGCCTTGGTAAACTTGAAGATCGAGAACTTGAACGCCGGGGGCTTGGCGATCGATAACGAGTAGGTGCTGGTGACCTTGGCTGGTGCTTAAAACTAGTCGTTGGGAATTGATGCCTCGACAGGTAATCTTGTATTTCGATGGGTCTTTAACCATTACGCGGGCATGGCGCATTTACAAAAAACCCACGCAGACCGACTCTTCGATATGGGCACATTCGGTAAAGATGTACAGCTTCTCCGCAATGAAAACAGAGCGGCATCCTGTCAGGTGTGCGCCACACGTCACTTTTTCGTGGCCTCAGTTCTCCTAGAAAGGGCGAGCCGTGCGAAGCCGAGGGATGGCCACTGGGGGCCTGCGAACGAAGCATTGTGCACGGCGGGTTGGCGTAGAGCGTCCGCTACGTTGGTACACGACGTTCCTGCAGCGGTTGTTCAAGCCGGATAGCTTGCGCCTCAGGTTCCGGTTGAAGAAGTGCGTGCCGAACTTCATCACGAATGACGGTGGCGAGGGTAGAAACTGCGGGCGTGACTTGTGGCTGCAGAAGCTTCTGAAGCTCTTCCTTTACAATGCATCGCACCAGTTCCCTCAAAGCTTCATTGTTGCTGCCTTGGCTCACCGAAAGGACGTCCACTGGTACATTGCTAGCATCACGGTTGTAATGACGGGCTCGCTGCTGTAGCGCCCTCTCTATGGTCGTGGCTTCAGCACGGAACTCGGCAACGGTGCGTGGGGGTTGCGAACCAACCCTGCAAACAACTCCTGCTTGACTCCACGCGTCAGGTGGCGCAGTTTCTTCTCTTCCGTCATGTTCGCATCGGCACGTTTGAAGAGCCGGGACATGTCTTCGATATGCATGCTGACGCTCTCGTTCGTGCGCTGGTTTCTGGATTGGAGGGCGTTTTCTGCCTTCTCTCGGCGATCGGTGCTGGCATACGCAGCGACCAAGTGTCGTCGAAAATCTTCCCAGTGCTATCACCGCTTCGTGATTCTCAAACCATACCATCGCTGCATCTTCCAACGTGAAGTACACGCGGCCCAGTTTCCTTGCCTCGTCCCAGCCGTTGATCTTTGCGACCCGCTCGAAATGCTCCAACCAGTCTTCTACATCTTCGAACGCATCGCCGTGGAAGGGTTCAGGCATGCACGGTGGGGACACGATGAGTTCAGATGATGCCACCGGGCCTGGCCATCGCTCTGGAGTTGACGATGAACGCTGCCTGTGTTGCCAGAGCCGTGGGGAGCGGTCCGAATTCAGGCGGGTCTCCTCCGGAGGCGGCGGCTTGAACGCTGGTGTACTGGAGTCAGTTCGCCAGGTTCCAATCGTTGAGGATCAGGGCTCCGCTCTCTTGCGCCAAGGGGACTTCCAATCATACCCAGCACCTCCACCAGAATGTAACGTATTGCAAGAGGGGTCACACAAACACTGGTTTTATTATGGGCGAACTTGTGCCCAGAAAAGTAGGTGAAATAAATGAAGGAGTCCGCTAAAGCGTTCCACACAAGTGTCTCTTCCCCGAACACACTTCTTCGTCGCCTCTCAGATCAGCCCACCGTCTCGAGCCCGTGCACGAGGAGCGCCGCGGTGCCACAAGAAGCGCGCGCAGGCGCGCGACATTATAGACGCTTACATAGCGGCTCGCTGATTGAAAGCAGTCTTTGCGGCAATATTGCAGTTTCCACGGCAAACAACTACGAAGAAACTGCGTGAATTCCTCGGGCTTGCAACTATTACCGTCGGTTTATTCCACACTGCGCGGCCATCTTGCAACCGCTTCATGCACTTCTCTCCGGTCAAACGAAGCCGAACGCTTCCATCTCCTTGACAGACGACGCTGAGACAGCTTTCAGTTCCATCAAGGAAGCTCTGGCTAACGCAACGCTCCTCGCGCATTCAAAGAGCGACGCCATCACGTCACTCACCGTGGACGCCTCCGACGTCGCCATCGGAGCAGTCCTGCAGCAGTTGGTCGACGGAGTTTGGCAGCCGGTCGCTTTTCTTCTCTAGGAAACTCTCACAGACCGAGTCCCGTTAACAGCACGTTCGGTCCGCGAACTTACTCGCGGCCTATTTGGCTGTCAAGCATTTTCGTCACGTCCTCGAAGGTCGGCAATTCCATATCCTCACCGACCACAAGCCGCTCACGTCTACCTCGACCGCTACCAACTCTGCCCACACCCCACGTGAGGATCCGCCAGCTTGCCTACCTATCGGAGTTCACGAGCGATATCCGGCACATCAGTGGCAAAGACAACCCCGGTGGCTGAAGCACTATCCCGCGTAGAAATCAACGCAACGATGGATGAGCGCCCGCCAGTCGACTTTGCAGCCATGGCTACTGCATAACGGAGGACAGCGGAACTTCAGTTCTCCGACGCCAAGAGAACTCCCTCAAGTTCAAAGATGTCCAACTTCCAGGCTGCGTGATTCCCCTCGTTTGTGACACATCTACCGGTTGTCCTCGCCCGTACGTTCCAGCGCCATTTCGCCGCAGTGTCTTTGACGCCTTGCATTCCTTGTCGCACCCCGCTATACGTGCGACTCAACGCCTCATCACAGCGCGATATCTATGGCCACGTATGAACATCGACGTCCGCCGCTGGACACGTGCTTGTCTCAAGTGCCAGCAAACCAAAGTCCAGCGTCACACAGTCAGCCCACTGGGTACCTTCACACCTCCGGACTCACGGTTCAGTCACGTGCACCTGGACCTCGTAGGCCCTTTGCCCCCATCGGAAAACCGCCGGTATATATTAACGTGCGTAGACCGGTTCACGCGGTGGCCTGAGGCACTACCGCTCACAACATCACCGCAGAGTCAGTTGCCCACGGACTCATCACCGTGTGGATAAGCCGCTACGGAGTTCCCAAGACCATCACAACGGATCGAGGTCGTCAATTTGACTCCGCGCTCTTCCGGACTTTGGTCCCGCATGCTTGGTGTCAACCACATCAAGACGACAGCCTACCACCCTATGTCGAATGGCATGGTTGAGCGGTTTCATCGCCAACTCAAAGCCTCGCTCATGGACCCACGATCATTGATACCCTGGACGGAGCGACTGCCACTCGTCCTCCTCGCCCTTCGCAGCACGATACGCACGGACGCTTCTTGCTCCTCAGCTGAGCTGGTTTTTGGCACAACCTTAAGGCTTCCTGGCCAGTTTTTCGACGTGTCTCCGGTACCACCAATGGACGTTGCTGATTATGCCAGTCACCTCAGGAACGCCATGAAAGACGTGTCTCCTATCCCACCACGTCAACACTCACGCCCAAGTTTCGTCAGTCGTGAACTGCGGGATTTCGCACACGTCTTCGTACCGCACGATGCTATCAGACCACCACTACAACCGCCTTACGACGGACCCTTTAGAGTCATCAAGTGTTGCCCCAAGCATTTTGTCCTGCTGATTCATGGACGCGAGGACAGTGTCCATTGACCGCATTAAGCCCCTTCCTCGACACCGACGCCGTCCTCGCAGACGACAAGCCATCCTCCAACACCAGACGAACGCGCTTCGCAACAGTAGCAACTACCAGCTACTCATAAGGATCGCTCCTTCGCGCACTGGCTACCTCGCTAGAGGGGGGGGGGCCCTATGGCGAGCCGTCAACGCGAGAGAAGACGACGAAGTTGCGCTTCAGCTGCTCCGCACGTTCGAGCCTAGCGCGTGAGAAAAAGGCCCGCAAGAACGACAGCGGCTGTGGTTGTACAGCGGAGAGCACGCAGCAATAAAATATGTGGGAAAGTGAACGCCTCACGTCATCCCACAAGCTCTTGTATTCACGCCCGTCAGATCGGGGTACGTATTGTGGGAATATGATGAAGAGGACGAAGCGAGCGCAATGCCCGTTTAGGAGGATAATTATTCGCGCTACCCGTTATACCTCTTCTGTGCATAAGCCACGCCTCACCCCCTACCGCATTTTCCTGAAGACGCTGATGCACAGACGATCCGGAAAAAAAGACCGGCTCCGACATACCGCTCGAGCTTTTATACCTCCGTGCTGGTGAAAACACGTTACGTTGCGGAGGCTTCGTGTCAGGGCTGCGCTACCGCCATCTGTGACCACCCTCTGGGCGCAACATTGCCGCGGCCCATATCGCATATCCTGTCCATTATATTGCCACGCCCGCTTCTTCTTTTATTTGATGTGTGTCGAGTTTGACCAGCAAGGACGGTTATCAACGCTCGACGCTGGCCGCGAAGCAGTGTTCGAGAAGCTTCACGATTTTAGTAGATCGTTTTGTTAAGATTGCGCGCCGCACGCGAATGTTCCAGCTTTGTCGAGAGATAACGCCGCCACCAGCGATATTGCTGGAAAGTTCCATAGCGCCTGTATAAAAGCCGACGCGCTTGACCGCTTGTCAGTTGATCGACGGACGACGCCCTGTTCGCCGCTATCATTGTACAGCGTGTATTGCTGTAGTTCTAGTTCTCAGTTTCTCGGCCACAAGTTCGGCCAAATAAACAGTTTCATCTCGGACGTGCTGACTGTTGTCTTCGTCGAAGTCACGACCACGTGACATCTGGTGGAGGTGCTGCTTCTTCCATGATCCGGACGCCCCCGCGAAGCGCTGACCCAAGCCCAAGCCGCGAGGAGGACGACGGCAAAGAAAACCCGGATCGTCGAGCAAGCCGCGGGCAACAAGGTCTACCGCCAGAGCACGGGCCTCTACCTGAAAAGACCCGGCAGACAAAGATCCTGACCTCGACCACAGCGACGATGACAGACGCTGTGCCGCCCGCACCGATTCTTCTCCGGACGCCCAAGGAGCCGCCAACCTTCCGCGGATCGTCGTTCGAAGACCCGGAAAGCTGGCTCGAAGCCTACGACCGAGTCGCCCTTTTCAATATCTGGACCAGCGAAGACAAGCTACGGCATGTCTATTTCGCTTTGGAAGACGCCGCTCGGTCCTGGTTCGAGAACCAAGAGCGAAGCCTGACAACGTGGGACATTTTTCGTGACAGGTTCCTCACCACATTCACGAGCGTCGTCCGCAAAGAGAGGGCTGAGGCTCTGCTCGAGACCCGCGTGCAGATGCCGAACGAAACGTGGCGCCCTTCACGGAAGAGATGACCAGGCTGTTTCGCCACGCAGACACTACCATGCCCGAAGAAAAAAAGTTCGCCTTCTCATGGGAGGAGTTAAGCAGGAGCTCTTCGCTGGGCTCATGCGGAACCCACCCAAGACTGTCCAGGAATTCATCTCCGAAGCGACGACAATTGAAAGACGCTGGAGATGCGTACCCGACAATTCAATCGCCGCTCGACGCCAGCGTATGCAGACGTTCAACCACTCTGCTCCGACGACCTGCGTGAAACGATCCGAGCCATCGTGCGAGAGGAGCTGCGAAAGCTCGCACCTTTGTACAACCCGAAGTGACGTCGATTGCGGACGTTGTACGTGAGGAAATGCAACAGTCACTGGGTGTTCCTCAGGCGGCACCGCCGCAGCTGCAAGCAATGAGCTATGCTGCTGCAGCCCGACGCAACGCCCCCCCCCCCTCCTCGCCCATGTCAAGACGCCGCGCCGCACCAGCAGTTCCGCCACCAGGCCTCACCGCCGCCATCACCGACGTCATACCGCCCGCCAACCGGTCAGCGATACACGCCGAGGAAGACCGACGTTTGGCGCGCCCCCGACCATCGTCCACTCTGCTACCACTGCGGAAAAGCCGGCTACACCTACCGGCGCTGCCATTATCGACAGATGGGACTGCGTGCATTCGCCGTCGACGCGCCGCGTCCACAGCAGGTGAACGACCACGTGACATTGCCGACTATCTGGCAGGAGCGCAGTGGACCCCCCGAGGACCTTCCCGATCGCCGTCGCCAGTCCGCTACGCCTCTCCCCAATGCCGACCAAACACTGGCCCAACCCGGGGCCGGTCACCTAGCCCCATCCGGAAAACTAAGGGCAGCAACCGATGGAGGTGCGGTTTCTGTACGACGAAATACCGAAGACCCTCCGCCGCCGACGCCGCCGCCACGACGAAGGCTTCAGGACACGACGCGAACCCCTGACGACGAAATCTCGCGGACCGAAGTACACCAGACCGCAGCGTGGAAGCAGCGGAACAAACCGACGTAGCCGTGACCGGACGCCACGACCTAACTGCAACGCAAGACGACGAACTAGCGACCTCGACGTTCTTATCGACGGCCACAGCGTCACAGCCCTCGTCGACACCGAAGCCGACTATTCTGTCATCAGTGGACCGTTCGCCACGAAGCTGAAGAAAGTTAGGACAGGCTGGGAAGGCCCCGAAATCCGACAGCTGGAGGTCACGTCGTAACGCCGGAAGGAATCTGCACAGCGAGACTCACCATTAACAACCGGATTTATCCCGCGAACTTCGTAATCCTGCCGAGTTGCTCGAGAGATGTCATCCTTGGTATGGACTTCTTAGGCCTTCATGGTGCAATCATCGACCTGAGGTCTAAGTCAATAACACTGTCCACGGAAAGGCACTACCGCCGCACACTCCGCCAGGAAAGCACGCCTTGAATGTGCTGGAAGACCAGGTCACCATTCCCCCTCGCTCCAGCGTCATCATTTCCCTCGGCACTCAGAAATCAGCAGACCTGGAAGGCGTTGTTGAAGGCGGCCAGCACCCTGATTAACCGCAAGATTGCGTCGCAAGAGTAGTAGCAGAGCTGC
Source organism: Rhipicephalus sanguineus (assembly GCF_013339695.2). Taxonomy (NCBI): domain Eukaryota; kingdom Metazoa; phylum Arthropoda; class Arachnida; order Ixodida; family Ixodidae; genus Rhipicephalus; species Rhipicephalus sanguineus. The sequence continues at coordinate 70,200,531 of NC_051181.1, forward strand.
GGGCAGGAAAAGCAAACAGTTATGCTCACGAATTCAGCAACGAGTACAAGCACGTGAGCAAAGGCACGACGGTCACCTACATCGAAGAAATTGTAGAAGCCAGCAATGCTGCGGCGCCTCACCGATTCTCCGAGCCTACTCAGACGAATAAAGCGCCGCAACCAGCTTTCGACATCAATCCCAGCCTCAGAAGCCCAAACAAGAACAGCTCAAAACCCTGCTCTGGAATACAAGGACTGCTTTTCGTCGTCGTCAAGAATTAGGCAGACTCCGTGGCAAAACATCGCATCATAACAGAGGAAAGCGCCAGACCACTCCGTCAGAGCCGTACAGAGTTTTCGACGGAGAACGCGAGGCCGTGAAGAAACAGGTCGACGAAAGCTAACGCGACGACATCATCCAGCCGTCGCGAAGAGTCCGTGGCATCCCCGGTGGGTGCTAGTGAAGAAGGAGGATGGGATCTACGTTTTGCGTCGATATCGTCGCCTGAACAAAGTCACGAAAGAAGGACGTGTATCCCCTTCCTCGGAGAGACGACACACCCTGGATCGATTACACACGCAAGTACTTTCGTCGATGGACCTCAAGACCGGTTACTGGCAAATAGAATTCGACGAGAGAGACGAGAAAGACTTTTTATAACACCAGACGGCCTGTTCGAGTCAAGGTCATCCATTGGTCTTTGCTCGCACCTGCGACTTTTCAACGGGTTATGGATATCGTACTGCCGCTTGAGAGTGGCAGACGTGCCTCGTGTACTTGGACGACCGTCGTGTGTTTCCCAAACTTCGACGAACCTTCGGCGCCTTGAGTTGTACTTCAAGCATCAAGACCTTCGGACTCACCTTGAAGCCTGAAAGTGCCGCTTCGCGTACGATGAGCTCTTTTTCTTGGGTACGTGATCAGCGAGGATGGTGTTCGCCCGCACCTGCGGAAAACAGCTGCCATCGCTGACTTCCCGTCGCCACCGCAAGAAGGCCGTACGGCCGTTTTCTCGGCTTGCGCCTATACAGACTTCGTCAAGGAATTTTCACGGATCGCCGAGCCACTGACGCACTCACGAAGGCCGTCGTCGAATTCATTGGAAACGTCGCAAGTTCAAGCATTTCAAGAACTGAAACAACGCCTGCAGACGCCTCCCATACTTGCGCATTTTCGACGAATACGCCGATACGGAAATCCACACCGACGCAAGCAGCGTAGGACTCGGCGCCGTCCTTGTTCAAAAGACCGACGGATTCGAAAGGTCTCATTTCTTGCTAGCCGTTCCCTAGCAAAGGCAAAATCAACTACTCCACAAAGAAAAGTGCCTGGCCATCATCTGGGCTACATCGAAGTTTCGCTCCTACCTCTACGGCCGGCCCTTCAAAGTTGTGAGCACCGCCACGCCTTTGTTGGCTAGCTAACTTTGAGGACCCTTCTGTCGGCCTCGCACGGTGGAGCCTACGACTTCAAGAATTTGACATAACCGCCGTTTACAAGTCCGGAAGGGACACTCCGACGCTGACCTGCCTGTCCCGCCCCCCCGTCGACCACCGCCGCAGGACGACATGGAGGATGACTGCTTCTGGGAACCATGTGCCGAAGACTTCGCCGAACGACAGCGAGCGGATCCCGAACTGAGGGCTTGTGGAATACCTCGAGGGCAGGACCACCGTTGTTCCCAGGTATTCCCCGAGGACAACGTGTACTGGTGCCTCGCTCCTCCGCAGAATGACGAATAATTGCTTAGTAGGCGCTTCCAACTTCACGAAAATTTGATTTATGGCGCAGTGGTACCTTTCTAGTGTACTTGTATTGTAGCCCCAAGAGAGCTTACAACGGGCTCTTGAAACGCCGCTCTTCCAGCTTTCGCTATGACTGTGCTGCGGTTTCAGCGCAGGCCTGGCGTTTTTCTTGCGCAAGGGTTTCTCCTTAGGAAGAACTTCTTGCCGCTTCGAGCCGATTCCTCTCGTATGCCTCGACATTGCGACCAAGGTCCTCCAGGCTCTGCAGACGACCCGACGTCTGGACCCTGGGTGTTTTCGCGCACGCTCGCAAGAATACAGGAAAAGTACTACTGGCCGCCTTGTCGCCGACGTAACTCGCTACGTCAAGACTTGCCGAGATTGCCAGCGGCGGAAGACACCGCCGACTAGGCCAGCTGGACTTCTGCAGCCAATGACCACCACCTCACCGGCCGTTCCAGCAAATCGGGATGGACCTACTGGGGCCGTTCCCGACGTCGACCTCTGGCAACAAGTGGATCGTCGTAGCAACTGACTACCTCACCCGCTACGCCGAGCAAAGGCCTTGCCAAGGCAGTGCCGCCGAGGTAGCCAAGTTCTTCGTGGAGAACATCATCTTGCGTCATGGCGCCCCAGAGGTCCTCATCACAGACAGAGGTACCGCCTTTACTGCTGACCTAACTCAGGCAATACTGAGATACAGCCAAACAGGCCACCGCTGGACCACGCGTACCACCCACAGACCAATGGCCTCCCGAGCGGCTAAACAAGACCATCGCCGACATGCTGGCCATGTATGTCGACATCGAACACAAGACGTGGGATGCCATGCTTCCGTATGTGACCTTCGCATACAACACGGTCATGCAAGAAACGACGTAAATGACGCCGTACAAGCTGGTCTACGGAAGGAGCCCTGCAACGACGCTCGACGCAATGCTACCAACCGCCACCGACGAAGACGATCTCGACGTTTCCGCCTATTTGCAACGCGCCGAAGAAGCTCGACAGCTCGCCCGCCTGCGCATCAAGAACCAGCAGAGGGTCGACAGCCGTCACTGTAATCTTCGACGACGCCACATCGAGTACCAACCCGGTGACCGTGTGTGGGTCTGGACGCCGATACGCCGACGTGGGCTCAGTGAAAAACTTCTTCGGCGATACTTCGGCCCATACAAGGTGCTTCGACGTCACGGCGCTCTTGACTACGAGGTCGTCCCGGACGGCATTACCAACTCCCAGCGACGCCGCGCACGACCTGAAGTCGTCCATGTCGTGCGCCTTAAGCCGTTTTTTGCGCGTTAGCGAACCTGGGGACTCTACTTTTTCCTTTGTTATTGTAATTTATTTGTGTATAAAGAGGTTTATTAGCGGCGACGATACTCAACAGCGACAGTCGAGGCGGGGCCGACTCTCAGCGCGAGTTGCGTTCTCTTCTAAAAGAGCCGAAGAGGGCGACCCACTAGGAGGTGTTCGAGAGGACGACCCATTACCAAGTTCGATCGCTTCGCTACAATTACCCCGGGTACGAAAAGGGAGCCGCCTGGCGACCTAGCAACTTGTCACTATGAGGGGGTCGTGGTAGGGCTTCAGGCGCTCCACGTTGACAATGTCGCGCCCTCGACGGCGCATGTCCGAAGATGGTTCTATGGGTTCGATCAGGTAGTTGACCGGGGATGTGCGTTCGACGATACGGTAGGGGCCTTCGTATTTCGGCAGTAGTTTTGAAGAGAGGCCGGTTGCAGTGGTAGGGACCGAGAGCCATACGAGCGCTCCGGGGAGGAACGTGGACTCAGAAGTGGTGGTGCCACCGCGAAGGCTCTTCTGCCGCTCTTGTTCGTGCGTTGTAAAGGCCTTTGCAAGCTCGCGACACTCTTCAGCAAGCCTGGCTGTGTCAGAAATAGGCGCACAATCAGATGGATCCGGCTTGTAGGGAAGGATTGTGTCGATTGTGTGCGACGGGTGCCTGCCATACAATAAGAAAGGGTGAGAAACCAGTAGTGCTCTGAGGGGCGGTATTGTAGGCGTACGTAACGAAGGGCAGAATGGCATCCCAATTTGTGTGGTCGGCGGCGACGTACATCGAGAGCATGTCGCCGAGCGTGCGGTTAAAGCGTTCGGTGAGGCCATTCGTCTGCGGATGGTAAGCAGTAGTTTTGCGGTGAACAACGTTGCACTCTTTGAGAATGGCTTCGACGACTTCCGACAAGAAGACACGGCCTCGATCACTGAGCAGCTCCTGGGGTGGACCGTGACGCAGCATGAATCGGTGGAGCAGGAAGGAGGCCACATCGCGCGCTGTAGCCGCAGGGAGGGCGGCAGTTTCAGCGTATCGCGTGAGGTAGTCTACAGCGACGATGGCCCAGCGGTTACCAGCGGACGTCAGAGGAAGTGGCCCGTACAAATCGATGCCAACGCGCCCAAACGGCCGGTCAGGGCAAGGTAGAGGTTGCAGACCTGCCGGCGACAGGTGCGTTGAAGTTTTGCGGCGCTGACAATCGATGCAGGAGCGAACAAACTTCTGCACGTAGCGGTACATTCCTCGCCAAAAGTACCGTTGGCGAATGCGGTGGTAGGTTTTCGATACCCCAGAGTGTGCACACTGCGGATCAGAGTGGAACGACTCGCATATGTGAGAACGCAGACTGCGGGGTATTACTAGTAGCCACTGGCGACCGTCGCCGTCGTAATTGCGTCGATGGAGGAGGTCGTCGCGAACGGCGAAATGGTGGGCTTGACGACGCAATGCGCGAGAGGATGGTGTGGCCGATGGATCGGTCAGCAAGTCTATCAGTGAGGCAATCCATTGATCCTTGCGCTGTTCGGTAGCGATGGTGTGAACGTCGATTGAAGCTACAGCTATGTGAGACACTGAGCTGTGGGCATTGTCGTCAGGCAAGGGAGAGCGGGACAGGGCGTCGGCGTCAGCATGCTGGCGTCCGTTGCGGTACAGCACACGGATGTCGTAGTCTTGCAGGCGAAGTGCCCACCGGGCGAGACGGCCTGAGGGATCCTTCAAGGACGACAACCAGCATAGTGCATGATGGTCGGTGACGACATCAAATGGGCGACCATACAAATAAGGTCGGAACTTCGTAAGGGCCCAAATGATTGCCAGGCATTCTTTCTCCGTAACGGTATAGTTGGTCTCAGCTTTAGTAAGCGTACGACTTGCATATGCCACGACGTATTCCGGGAACCCAGGTTTGCGCTGCGCAAGGACAGCGCCGAGGCCAACACCGCTGGCGTCCGTGTGTACTTCTGTAGGGGCCGTAGGGTCGTAGTGGCGTAGTATCGGAGGAGACGTCAACAAACTACGGAGCTTTGCGAAAGCGTCATCGCACTCTGACGACCACGAATTGAGGGGCCCGTTGCTGCCAAGGAGCTTCGTCAGCGGCGATATAATAGTCGCGAAGTTGCGGATGAAGCGCCGAAAGTAGGAGCATAGTCCTACGAAACTGCGCAGTTCTTTGACCGACGTAGGTTTGGGGAACTCTGACACGGCCCGAAGCTTGGCTGGATCGGGGAGAATTCCGTCCTTGGACACGACGTAGCCCAGTATTGTCAGCTGCCGTGCTGCAAATCGGCACTTCTTTAGATTCAGTTGTAGCCCGGCGTCGCTCAAACGCGTCAACACATCCCGTAGGCGTTGAAGATGCGTGGAGAAGTCCGGGGCGAAAACTACCACGTCGTCGAGGTAACACAGGCACGTGTGCCATTTCAAGTTGCGCAGAACGGTATCCATCATGCGCTCAAAGGTCGCGGGCGCATTACACAGCCCAAACGGCATGACGTTGAATTCGTACAAGCCATCCGGCGTGACAAAGGCTGTCTTCGGTCGAGCGTCATCAGCCATGGGGACTTGCCAGTACCCTGAGCGCAAATCAAGCGATGAAAAGAATTCTGCTCCTTGCAGGCTGTCAATGGCGTCGTCTATTCGAGGTAGGGGATAAACGTCCTTACGGGTGATCTTATTTAGTCGTCGGTAGTCCACACAGAACCGCACAGAGCCGTCCTTCTTCGCAACAAGAACGACAGGAGACGCCCACGGACTGTTTGAGGGTCGAATAACGTCGCGGCGAAGCATGTCGTCGACTTGCTCGTTAATTACACGACGCTCTGCTGGAGATACGCGATATGGACGTTGCCGCAGTGGTGGTTGAGCGCCAGTGTCGATGCAATGGGTGACAGCAGACGTGCGGCCGAGAGGAGTTTGCGCGACATCGAACGAAGAACGAAATTCTTCCAACAGGCATAGAAGCTGGGAACGCTCGACCGACGTAAGGTTGTCAGCAATCGAGGAACGAAATACATCAGCGGATGACGAATCAGATGTGGAAACAGCACTGAGCGTACGGGAGCAGGCGCAGTGCGTGTCACCCGCTGCGTCCATACGTTGTGCGTCTTCGAGGGTTCCGCTCTGCCGAGACATTCCCCTCGCACCAACGTAACCATGAACGGGGATGGGTTGGTCACAAAAATATCCGTGTCGCCCTGAGTGATTTCCACGGTCGCAAATGGCACCAGCAAGCCTTTCCTAGTGAAAACGCGGTCACATGGAGAAAGAAGTGCAACGGCGTCGCAGAGACCGGTGCAATAGACTGACACAGCCGTTGACGAATTCGCAGGAACTGTGATGTCGTCTTTGACGAATACCTTGGTCGCAGCCGATGAACTGTCTGCCAGCGTCAAATGTAGAATGGTGAGAGCTCTAATTCGGCTGGTGCGCAATGAATGACGGCGTCGTGGCGGGGGAGAAAATCCCATCCCAGGATCACGTCGTGAGAGCATGAAGAAATTATGATGAATTCGACGGCGTACAGAGCGTCCTGAATGATGACCCGGGCTGTGCATACCGCCCGGAAAGCGGCGTCGTCACTTTTCGTAGCAGGCGGCTTAGTTTAGCATCCATAACAGATACGGCGGCTCCAGTATCGATAAGGGCAGATGCGCGAACACCGTCCACAAAAACGCCTATCACGTTCGATGGTCTTCGCTGAGGGCTTTCGCAGTTCGATAGCGTCGCAGCCCTTGCCTCGTGGACTGCGACGACTAGTTTTCCTGGTCGCGTGCGACCGAACGTGGCCGCATCGGTGACAGCGAGCGGCATTGTGGTGACGGTGAACGGCGGGTAGATGCAGCTGGGCGAGACGGCGGCGACGGAGGCGTAGGTGGGTCGTAATACGGCCGGTTCGACTGGATGGTGGCAGGCGACACGTCTCTAGGCGGCTGCACGCGATTGCAATAGCGCGCCACGTGGCCGGCGTAACCGCATGCGAAGCATATGGGGCGGTTGTCAGGTGTGCGCCATCGGTTCGCTGGGGCAGGGCCCGTCCATGGTGCAGGACGGGATTGACGGGGCGGCAACTGATAGGACTGCATGGTGGGCTGCAGTCGTGGCCTGTGCGTGACGTCGGCGCAGGCTACCGGTACATCAGCTTCGAAAGAGTGAGGTCGAGTGGAGGCTTCGGCGTAAATGTGTGGGGCAGCCGTAGCGATTGATGGGGGCGGTCTTGCGACAACTTGGGCGTAACTCAAAGGTGCAGGAGCCGGATGGTGCTGGTGGTACTCGGGCATGACCTCCGCGATTTCCTGCTCAATTGCTCGACGCAGGGGAGGCAGAAGGGTGGTAGACTGCTGTTGAGCGTACCGAGGGCGAGCAAAGTCCAGCAGAGAGAACTGGCGCGCAATTTCCTCGCGCACGAAGGTCTTGATCTCTGCGAGCAACGCGGAGTGGTCGGGTATGGTCGACAAGCCAGCAAGCTCGGTGTCGCGTGATGGAGAGCGACGGGTCATCGTTCGCTGCCGGCGCAGCTCCTCATAGCTTTGGCAAAGCGTGATGACCTCTGCCACTGTGCTGGGGTTCTTGGCGAGCACCATGGTGAAGGCGTCGTCGTCGATGCCTTTCATGATGTGCCTGATCTTGTCAGAATCGGACATGGTGGCGTCGGCTTTCTTACAGAAGTCTAAGACGTCTTCAATGTAACTGGTGAATGATTCACCGGTCCGCTGAGCGCGTTCACGTAAGCGCTGTTCGGCCTGGAGCTTACGAACGGCAGGTCGGCCGAACACGTTGATAATGGCGGTCTTGAAGTCGGACCACGTCGTAAAATCGGATGCGTGGTTGTTGTACCACAGGCCCGCCACACCCGCGACGTAGAAAACCAGGTTAGTCAATTTTCCGGCCTCGTCCCATTTATTGGGGACACTCACGCGCTCGTAAATGGCGAGCCAGTCCTCCACGTCGGTACCATCGGCGCCAGTGAAGACTGGAGGGTCGCGAATACGAGGGACACCGGGACATGTCGGTGCGGGCGGGGTCGTTTGCTGGGAGGCGTCTTGAGACATGTTAGGCGGCAAGGTACGGGATCGAAGAGCCAGGGGCATCGAACGAGGGCCGAAGTTGTTGCGAAGGCTCAGCACTCTCCACCAAATTATAAAGAGGTTTATTAGCGGCGACGATACTCAACAGCGACAGTCGAGGCGGGGCCGACTCTCAGCGCGAGTTGCGTTCTCTTCTAAAAGAGCCGAAGAGGGCGACCCACTAGGAGGTGTTCGAGAGGACGACCCATTACCAAGTTCGATCGCTTCGCTACAGTGTATGCACTTGTTTTTTCCTCTCCATGTTCTGTTGCAAGCATCGGGACGATGCTTTTTCAGAGGGGGGCAATGCCACGCCCGATTCTTCTTTTATTTTGATGTGTTCGAGTTTGACCAGCAAGGACGGTTATCAACGCTCGACGCTGGCCGCGAAGCAGTGTTCGAGAAGCTTCACGATTTTAGTAGATCGTTTTGTTAAGAATGCGCGCCGCACGCGAATGTTCCAGCTTTGTCGAGAGATAACGCCGCCACCAGCGATATTGCTGGAAAGTTCCATAGCGCCTGGATAAAAGCCGACGCGCTTGAACGCTTGTCAGTTGATCGACGGACGACGCCCTGTTCGCCGCTATCATTGTACAGCGTGTATTGCTGCAGTAATAGTTCTCAGTTTCTCGGCCACAAGTTCGGCCAAATAAACAGTTCCATCTCGGCCGTGCTGACTGTTGTCTTCGTCGACGTCACGACCACGTGACAATATGACGGTCCAATGCGCGATGTGACAGCCACACACTTCTGGACTTGCACAGGCCTACACTATGGCCGCCTTTTGCACCTCCGTGAAACGGTCCGCAGGCCAGGATGACCACGCGACCTCTAACGCTGGATGCCTCGACATTACCACCGTTCACTATCGACTTTATAGGCGCAAAAAACTTGCACGTCTATTTTTGATACCAGCAATTTATGTGTCTTAAGACAGGATCTCGAAGAAAAAATGCTGGACTTGCAACACTCGGCTTTTAATAGTTGTATTAGCTTTTTAATCGGGTGCTGGTTCATGTGCAGACGGTCATTTCTTTCCTTCTGTGTCACACTTTGGTTCGCACTCACATGATCTTCAACCCTGTAAATGACACCTCAAATAAGCGCCAACAGGGGTGCATTTTGTCTGCGTTCATTTATGAATGGTTCCTTTTCCAAGTTTTCTAATGAGAGCGCAATTCACTATATTTATGCCTGTTCTATGTGGTCGTTATCCGCAAATAAGTGGTATCTTTGAAAAGCTTGCACTATCCTATTCATAACTATACATGCAGAATAATCTTTTGATGAGTCTCAGCTTTTCTGCGCTGGATAGCCAAGCGACGAATGGGTGGCGTTATTAGTGGATATCGGGCTATGCAGTGACGTCAATCCATGACGTCATCGAATAAAATAGGAGCGTGTTAAAGGTGGGCTGGTGCCCGACGAAGTAAACGCATGATGATTAACGCCATCGTATGATTTTCTCCTTAATGAGTATACTTTCACGTTCACCGATGCGTTATTTAGCGTTAGCTATAGACTATGTTTTTGTTTATGTTTTCCATGTTTATCTCCAGGGCTAAAGTCTGCAATTGTACTGTCACCATGGAGAAACAGCACGAGTGGAAAGCAGGGCAGGTCATTATAGTTGGTCAAGACTGCACTGACATTGGATGGGTATCGTCTTTCTGTCGCACAGCGCGTGGGCTTCCTTGGCCTTCTGACAGTGCAGGTTGGAAGCGGCATTGGCTTCCGTTTAAAGATAGCATCGTCCGGATGCTGTCTATCCTATGCGTCGCCCGCACCCAGGCAGCTCTTCTTTCCCTAAACTAGGCATCTGTGACACTGCTCGGGAAGAGTACTCGGAGAATACCGAAGTACAAACAGCCCAATACTACAATAAGCTAAACCAACCCGTTTATGGAATTTGTTTCTGGAATCAGTAGGACGCATATGTTCTCTCTCGTGTTGTCTTGTCCTCTGCCGGAGAAGTGGTCCTTGCGTAGTTGCCTCTTTCCAGCATTCAACAATGCAAGATGAGCTTTACCAAGCAGTCGAGCCCGTCGCTCTTGTCTATATTACGCTTCACGTTGAGTGTACTGTCTTGCTCTACCTATACATTTCATCTTAGAAGTCATGACGTTTGGGTCAATCTGACATTCATAAAAAAAGCAAGAGTAACCGTGCTCTAATTAGTGTTTCATGAATGCATTTTTCCGACAGAACATCAACATGTCTAAACATTCTTAATCTTGAACGACGAAAGATCGACATAACTTAATTCCATTTTCAAGGCTTTATTACATGCGATGAAGATTCCGTAGCTTTCTCGCTACACGCATGTGTTGGTGGACAACATTTCACTTCTTGCGAAAGCCGATGCCTCCAGTACCTCCTACACCGCCTCCAAGGGCAGCAGCCTCATTGATCAGCACAGCTACAAAAGAGAAAGAAAAATAAATTGAAGTTTCTGAATCGACGCAATTAGTTATCAGACCTTAGTTACCACAGAAATGAGCGTCAACGGCGACGGTTCGTGTGCAACTGCGGATCTGAATGTTCCTTCCTGGGGATTGGCGGCGAAATTTAGTGGTAATCACACAATTTACTCAAGATTCTCATAGTGGCGACACCGATTACTTGTTCTCACAATATTATATTTTCTTCCGATGAGTATACGCGATATCGCAGTAAGGAACAGAACGGACTTTCACATGATACAAAGCCGTATTAGGCAATATTCTGTAGAAAATATAGGCATACCTGTTCTTGAAAAATTCACAGGGTCCCCTATTTATTCATCTAAGACATTGCGCATGGCAAAGCCAATTTCTCTTTATTCTCATTCGATGAAGTGACTCTGCCTCGCCACCATCTGAAAGCTTTCTGCACATGAGGTGGTCTTCCGGTGGCTCTATGATCAGAAGCACTTCACCTTGTTTATAACTGCCTCGGTGAACGGCCCAGCTTTGACAAAGCAAGGAAGTCATCTGATGGCGTCATCATCTGAAGTCATGATGATGAGGCAAGTTTTGGTGGTCTGTGATGTCACGACGACGTCGTATGGTGACGTAATCAGGTGAGGGTTATTTTTTCTGATATTAGTCCTGACGCCGCAGGACGCCCCCTGCGGCCGTAACTTTTGGCGTTTATGAGGCATCTGAGGGTATCACCTTAGCATCTCACGTAGAAGGCATTTATTTCTTTCTTTAAGTCGTGTTCTTCCGCGCCAGTGGGCATTACAGGGTTAATAAGCGGGCGAGGGAAATTATTCCCAACGTTATGTATATGACTGCGTTGCAGGAGTTTTCCCACCACAGGACGTTTACATAAATATCATATAAATGCTATAGTATATAAATAAAGAAACATGTTGGTTCGAGTGTGCAACAGTACCCAATGCGATGGCGACCCACACAAGGGCGTTCATTCCAACCAGACCGTTCATGTTGAGTTTCCTGCGAAGAATGCATAAAACCGTGGATAGCAGGTAAGCCTTATCCCATTTTTATGGCCGTAAACATTTGCTTGAAAGGGATCTTATCCTGTTATACTTCAACGCTAAGCGTTTCGGTGAAGGCAAGGCTTGTGGGTACATCATTGGCATTTCGCATGCCTATGTACAATGACAGAAGTTAAAAAATGCAGCTAATAACCTGCTCACAGCACCTGACGCCCAACTTTCCCTCTGCGCAAAAAATGTCGTGCCTATCAAATATACACCGATCACACAAAGAAGAAGGGATGTAGATGATTCAATTGTGTTTATTAGAGCGCATGACTGACCCAGGAAATCCTTTCAAATGTTTCTTGGAAACTAACGAGTAAGGCGGCGTTCTGCCACAATGCCAGGTTAAAGTGGCACTGTATGAAGACTAAGAGTTTTTCAATAGAACGAAAAAAAAACATTTTTGTTCCCATTTGCAATTTATCTACCCAGTTCAGCTGGTCACTCCCCTTTATTAACTTTTAGAAATCATTTAAAATTAGATGTGACATCATATTATTGTTCCCCTGAGGATGTTTCGTACCAGTCAAGATGTAAAATCGAATGTTCTCGCTGTTTAACGACGCAGCTTTCAAGCGGATACTATGACAAAATAAACATATCACATTAAATTGTGTTTCATTTCCCGCGATCTCATGTAGCTTTAAAAAATCAGATCCTTACACATAAACGAGATCGGCTTAGTCCCAATGAGGAACAACCGTATAGCGACTAAACTTAAGGTGAAATATAATTTTTTTTTATTTCTACTCAGATAGTAGTCAACTCTGTCTTCTCAAACGCCAGTTAAGCGCAATAATGCCTATACGCATCCTTTTATAGCTATTATGTTTTACTGAATAACATTCTTGCATCTGCAAAACACTTGTTAGGCTCTATTTCATCAAAGAAATCTTGTGCTGATCCCGATATTGCACACAATATAAATAGCTAAGGTAGCCGAAAATTGAAAAAATCTTTTGCTCGAGGAACCACCTTTGATCTCTCCCCACCTTCCTGTTGAATGTATACATCGCTCCTGTGGCCAAAGTTATGCTAGGTAAGCTCACCAATGGTTGTTGCAGAACCTCAATGGAAGGCAAAAAAAGAGTGTTCCACACTCGCCGCCATGGCTGCGATTGGCGCTGACTAACACTCCTAGGTTTAAATCAACATATATACCCCAGAAAGTGGACGGAGGATGACCGCCGCCGTAGCTCAGTGGTAGATATCGGACGCGTTATTCGAAGGTCGCAGGTTCGGTCTCTGCCGGCGGCAAGTCATCTTTTCGTCCATTTTACTTTCTTCACATTTATATTCTAAATACTACAGATAACACCCCGTACTTTCTTTGGGTTATTGTCTGTTAGTTCTCATTAATATTGTGTCTAACAAAGATAAACGAGCCTTGAAAAAATCATCTGCTTTCCTTCATTCATAGCTAGGGTCTCGTCCTGGCAGACTTAATGCCTTCAGGTAGTATGCGAGGGAGTTATTGGTCAGCTGCCAACTCGTATAAAGATCACGTGCTACGTGACGCCACAGGCAAAAAAAGAGTGTTCCACACTCGCCGCCGCCATGGCTGCGACTGGCCTGACTAACACTCCTAGGTTTAAATCAACATATATACCCAGAAAGTGGACGGGAGGATGACCGCCGCCGTAGCTCGGTAGAGCATCGGACGCGTTATTCGAAGGTCGCAGGTTCGGTCCCTGCCGGCGGCAAGTCATCTTTTCGTCCACTTCACTTCTTCACATTTATATTCTAAATACTACAGATAACACCCCTGTTACTTTCTTTGGCGTTATTGTCTGTTAGTTCTCATTAATATTGTGTCTAACAAAGATAAACGAGCCCTTGAAAAAATCATCTGCTTTCCTTCATTCATAGCTAGGGTCTCGTCCTGGCAGACTTAATGCCTTCGGTAGTATGCGAGGGATTATTGGTCAGCTGCCAACTCGTATAAAGATCACGTGCTACGTGACGCCAACAGGCAAAAAAGAGTGTTCCACACTCGCCGCCATGGCTGCGACTGGCGCTGACTAACACTCCTAGGTTTAAATCAACAATATACCCCAGAAAGTGGAAGGGAGGATGACCGCGCCGTAGCTCAGTGGTAGAGCATCGGACGCGTTATTCGAAGGTCGCAGGTTCGGTCCCTGCCGGCGGCAAGTCATCTTTCGTCCACTTTACTTTCTTCACATTTATATTCTAAATACTACAGATAACACCCCCTGTACTTTCTTTGGCGTTATTGTCTGTTAGTTCTCATTAATATTGTGTCTAACAAAGATAACGAGCCCTTGAAAAATCATCTGCTTCCTCATTCATAGCTAGGGTCTCGTCCTGGCAGACTTAAGCCTTCAGGTAGTATGCGAGGGATTATTGGTCAGCTGCCAATTTCGTATAAAGATCACGTGCTGCGTGACGCCAACAGGCAAAAAAGAGTGTTCCACACTCGCCGCCATGGCTGCGATTGGCGCTAACACTCCTAGGTTTAAATCAACATATATACCCCAGAAAGTGGACGAGAGGATGACCGCCACCATAGCTCAGTGGTAGAGCATCGGACGCGTTATTCGAAGGTCGCAGTTCGGTCCCTGCCGGCGGCAAGTCATCTTTTCGTCCACTTTACTTTCTTCACATTTATATCGAAATACTACAGATAAAACCCCCTGTACTTTCTTTGGCGTTATTGTCTGTTAGTTCTCATTAATATTGTGTCTAACAAAGATAACGAGCCCTTGAAAAATCATCTGCTTCCCTTCTTCCTCACTAAAGTCATCCTCACTTTCGCTAAAAGCACGCCGTAAAACGCACGCGGTGAAAACGTGGCCATGCTTCTCAGCGAACCGCGCGCGAGTGGGTAATTTGGGTTTCCGTGCTGAACGTAGTGCTGCACCCTAGGGTAAAATAAAAATTAAACATCAACAAACAAAGCTCACTTATTCTTCAAGAGATGATACTTCATGTAAAATAAAAATGCGCGCGACTTGCAGTGAGAAAGCAGCTAAATTTAAACGACGATCACCCTTGCGGGCGGCGCCCGACAGCGGACCGCTACGGCTGTGTTGCCTCGTCGGAATTGCCTTGGCGGAATTTGACAATGTCCATGATAGCACCGCGGGCAGTTTGGTGCATTCATCTTTGCTCGAAGTAACCACCGCAGAGTTGTTTCCAGGTCGCCGAGCTTGCACGCGGTGTCGTCGGTGAAATCAGATGCTGCATCGTTATTCAAGTGTTTGATCGCGACAGAAGCCTACGTCAGCAGGAACGAAGAGCCGAAGACCTGTCATGTCGGCAGGTCTTAGAGCCTAAGACCGGCCACGGCCTGAGACCTGCCATGTCGCAGGTCTCAGGCCGCGGCGGTTTCATGGCAATTACTAATGCCACTTCGTTCAGTCTTCATTAGCTCAACCCCTGTTTGCTAGGAGACAATTAATTTAACGCGAAAGAGCCGTGTTTAGGCCGTGGCTGCGGTGCCGTCAGCATTACTGGCGGCAGCGATCGCTAATTTCGATAATCGGCCCGCGAGCCGGCGTGCAGCAAGCGAGCAAGGAGGCCA
This sequence comes from Rhipicephalus sanguineus, assembly GCF_013339695.2. Classification (NCBI taxonomy): domain Eukaryota; kingdom Metazoa; phylum Arthropoda; class Arachnida; order Ixodida; family Ixodidae; genus Rhipicephalus; species Rhipicephalus sanguineus. The sequence goes on from NC_051181.1 coordinate 70,215,655, forward strand.
GCGAGATAGAATGGCCGCGCATGCTCTCTCCGAGGCTTCGACAGCAGCAACGAGCTTTAGACGGCGCGCGCATGCACAACGCCACGCGATCGCGTGGTCTCCAAACTTATGATCGCGACTGTATTCCGTAAGGTATGTCACAAAAACTTAAAAACTTATGTACGTGAATCATACGAATTGCTTTTTCAGGTTTCGTATTGCGCCTTTCACTATAAACTCATTTTCAACGACCTCCCTTACAATGGCTATCAAGTTTCTGAGTTTGCTCGTTATATTAGTCAGCCAACAAATGAGACGCGTCATACTGATTCCACAAACACTACGTTGGGCTTGACAACTGCGCATGAAGTTGTGACAGCGACAACCAGCGATTAAATTACATCAAGGAAAGAGCCTGACAAACTGTTTTGCTGCATGTCCACATTTTGAGAGAGCAAAATTACTTTTATGATCGCATACGGTCGCATTCGCAAAGCAATTTCGTCGGTTCGCAAAACTTAGCTCAAGGAAGCGATTTCGTGACAGATCAACAGAGAAAGCGAAGTGTGTGCCGGGAAGCCGAACGATGTGACAGTGAGATGTAGATCGCAAATGTAACACTTAAAGGTGAAAGCGTTATACGTCTCACGAGTCAATAAATTTCGAGATTTCGCCAGGGCTCACAACACGTCGCGTGACAGTGGCATCCGCAGAAAAGCCGCAAAAATCGTGAGCAAGAAGGCTCGGTCAAAAGTGATGCGCTACCGAAGTGCGTGTACGAGGGCCCACGGCGTACCGAAAACCCCACGGCTTCAGTCTACCGTGCCGTCACCAATGCCTTAGCCTTTGACGTTGATTAAGTTTCAAAGCGGTTTCATGGCATGGCATATTTTTATTACTATGGTTGTACAACTAAACAGGATACAAGAAAGGCAATGTTATAATTAGATCACTGATCACCAAAATTTATGGCGTCACAATGACTTCATAATATAACATCGTCGCTCCGCAATGGGTGGCAGATCACGGAGACATTTGGAAAATATAATCGGAATACTGAGACCTTCATATACTTCGAAGAGCGCATTTGCAGAGTTTTATTACAAACTGCCGTTCCCTTTAGCGAAGCAGATTACCACGAAAAGCCGACGGGTAACGTTCGTTGACGCTTCATATAAAACACATAAAAGAAACAACTCCCGCTGCATAAGTTCACAATCAGTTTGATTGCATTTATTTTGCGATATGGTAGTGAATCCGTAATCGGATTCAGCTAAAATGTCTAGGAGAGCAACACCGCGCGCACTGCAGTAGCAAAACAGACATCCCTATGTTGAATGTGTAGCACGCGGCCTTTGCATTCTTCCTTAGTAATAATATAGAACAAAACGGAGGCTGTCATTGCAGCGTTTCAAGTTATTGTTCTCTGATTTGATCTTACACACACTGCAACTACACTGTGCGAACACTACAACTCTGCATTGTATGTTGTGTGTTACTACATGAGCTCATCGGTATTAATCAGAGCGATTTCTTCCCGATTTCTTCCTTCATGTCATTGGAGTTCATCACAATGTAACAGCAGATGTAAGAAAAGTAGTCGAAGATCATGATAATGAACTACATCACACGCCCACATGTAAAATCACGAGGGAGAGTCACAAGAGCCGTTGCATTCAGCTTGCGCATGAATGGAGTGGCACCTCCGGGGTTGGCAGAAATGTGTGTGCTTAAAGCTTCGTAAGTCTCCGGAATGGCGCAAGTACTTTAGCCTGGAGCGCTATGAAATGAAACCCCGGTAACGACGCTCGACGCCATGTTACCAAACGTGGCCGACGAGGAAAACATCGACGTGGACCACTTACCTACAGCGCGCCGAAGAAGCGCGACAGCTCGCCCGCCTACGGATCAAGCACCAGCAGACGACTGACAGCCGCCGCTACAACCCTCGACGACGCCACATGGAATACCAGCCCGGTGACCATGTATGGGTATGGACGCCAATACGGCGACGGAGACTAGTGAGAAGCTTCTCCGACGATACTTCGGACCGTACAGGGTACTTCGAAGCCTCGGCGCACTCGACTACGAGGTTGTCCCTGACGGCATTACGAACTCTCAGCGGCGCCGTGCGCGACCTGAACTCGTCCATATCGTTCGCCTCAAGCCATATTACGCGCGTTAGTGAATCTGAGGACTGTACTTTTGCTTATTCTTTATTTACTTTCTTGCTTTATTCTTGTTTTTATTGTTGCATGTATTGGCCACCCCCCCCCTCCCCGTGTTCTGTTTTAAGCATCGGGACGATGCTTTTTCAGAGGGGGGCCTTGCCACGTGCGTTTCTTTATCACTTTTGCTGTATTCGGTTTTCGGCCACAAAGGCTGTCAGCAACGCTCAGGGCGAACCGCGCCTCATTGTTCGGAAGCTTCGTGATCATTGTAGATCGTTTTGTTAAGATTGCGCGCAAGACGCGCACACTCGAGCTTATTCTAGAATTTGCACGACAGCCAGTGATAACGCTGGAATAGTCGCGGGCACATGTTTAAATGCCGACGCGCTTTACCGCTTGTCAGTTGATTGACGGTCGACCCTCTGTTCTCCGCTATCAGTGCATACAGTGTGTATTGCTGTAAATTACCTTTCCGTTTCTTTGCCACAAGTTCGGCCAAATAAAGACTTTCATCTCGGACACGTCGCCTGCGGTCTTCGTCCACGTCAAGACCCCGTGACAATATTCATTAGACAAGTGTATTACCAAAACGTAAAAGCGGGATTTAAGTTGTGCTGAAGTAAGGTGCACAGCTTATAGTTCCATGTTGGGTGATTTGTTGGAATGAACGCACATGTTTCTTTAAAAAAAAGGCTCCCCGAACTCAGGGCTGGGCAAAGATACTTTGAAATCGTGTCGCGATACGATACAGGATACCACCGCAGTAATTGTATCCGATACAATACTTGCCAATTGTATCTTAAGATACTTCGATACATTCGCAAATTTGTTAATATAGATCCATATAATGTAGCTGCAAACGCCAATGCACAAAATATCTGCTTGAAATTTATTAACTGTGACCAACCTTGTTCCATTTGAATGTAATGTCTGTTAATATCTTAAAAATTTGTCCTTATTGCTCAAAGTACATTAGCTCAATTCCGAAATAACTTACTGGGGTTTGTTTAGGCTGCTTAACAGAACACCTCTTTATAAACTTCGCTGACAGCGGTTCTTGCTTGTTTCTTTTTTTATAATTCATGGGAGTCGCTGCTCAGCTTGCCGACCAGCTAGCGGGCTGCCATCTAATCACGTGAACTTTAATAAGTAGCCTTGTCACGATGGTGCAAATACCGACGTGGACATTTACCTTGTCCGTTAGCCACCACTATGCAATACTGGATCCCGGACAGGTGTACAGTAGCAACAAAGCTGGTAGACATAAAACATAAATGGATGTTCTTATTCCACGCATCTTCTAGTGTAAAGCATTCGGTGTGAATATACACACTAACGTGCAATTTTTGAACAATTTTTCATCAACGAAAGAACATGTGCAACCAGGAAACGGCTCAGACGTATTGAATTGTCATGTAGTATAGTGTCGAATATGAAGGCGGCAGTCAAATTGTATAAACGAAACTCTTTAGTGAGCTAACTTGCGCCGAGGAAACTAAGTAACTGAAAGTACAAGCAAAGCACGCTGCACGGTGATAGCGGCGGTCATATTCGGCGGTCGTCGGTAATGCTATCATCGGCGAAACGCGTCGTCTTTCATAGATCAGGGATCAAACCTTCCAGCGTTATCACTGGAGCTCGCGCAAGCTCCCTATTAAACTAGGCTGCTCGCGTCCTGCGTGTAATTTTAACAGAACAATTGAAAAAAAATTGCGAAGCTTCCGAAACATTGCGGCGCGGCTTGTGCTGAGTGGTGCTAACAGTTCTTTCTGCTGTTTAAACCCAATCACACCAAACTAAATAAATAAATAAGAGCGCATGACAGTATAGTTGCACAAAGCGTCGCAGGAAGCCGCTGCTATTCGCGCTATTGCCACTTACAGCTCCAATGATCTGGCGATTAGTAATAGTCAAAAAAATCAAGGAGGCCTAAAAAAGGGGAAAAAGAGAAATTATAAGTAAAATAGGCAGGGGGTTCTGCTTCAAACATCCACAGTGAATATGTATAGAAACCCGATGCAGGCGGAACCACTATTAGCTATGCCAATTAATAATGAAGTGTCGTCAGCTAGATAGAAAATTAATTTCCCATGCAAAATTGCCTGAAGATACTAGTTGGGACGCTCATGAGAAAAAACGGTGCATTTGGTATAAATGTTTCTCGAATCCCCTTCTAACATATAAGATAGCTCCTAATAAATTCCATTATTATACTGCAAACTCGATTTCCCTATTTATTAAGCGGTAAAGTATAATGCTTTGTACTCTATACTCAAAGCACGCCCGCGTTGCCCTAGTGGTTATGGTGCTCGACTACTGACCCGAAAGTCACAGGAACAAATTCTGGCCGCGGCGGACGAATTTCGATGGAGGTAAAAATCCTTGAGGCCAATGTATTTAGGTTGAGGTGCACGTTGAAAATCCCCAGGTGGTCGAAATTTCCGACGACCGCCCCCACGGCATCTATCGCAATCATAACGTGGTTTGGAGACGTTAAACCTCAAATATTATTTTACTGTATACTCAAGGCACGCCCACATAACTAATATATTGTTTTCAAAATCTCCTTGGCAGAACAGTAAGTTCAAGTGAAGTAAATGTGTAAACAGTAGCAAATATAACGCAGACATTTAAAAGTAGCAACAAAGCAGACAGCTTCTTTTCGCAGCCCTTTTCAAAAGAGATATTGCAGTGACAACACCGGAAAAAACAATAGAGACCTAGGTAATGTATCATGTCCAAAAAAAGCGCAGATAAAAAAGCGTTTGTGCTAACAATGAAATTATGATTTCAAAAACTCTTTGAAACGAGATAGCAGGAAGAAAGAGATACGGTACACTGAGATATCTTTTGCTAGGTAAAGGCTTGTTCTAATAGTTCGAGCATCGGTATCGGTGGAGCTGTAGTTCTTAGAACATTATCTGCATATAAGCCAATGTCATCGTATGTAAGGCAAACTTACATCCACGAAGTCCTTCAAGTCGCTTGTGTGCGAAAGCCATGAGACGCGAAGCAACTCCGTTCTTGTATCCTTCAGATTTTGTAGCGAAGCACCACGCAAGAGAATCTTCAATAGCGACATGAAAGCGGCATAATAATTTCCGTCACAGACGCGGCGGTATCATGGAGCTGATACAAATTAAACGCCAAAAGAAAGTCGAGAAACAAGAACTGCGTGGGCTGGATGTAGACGTTCGCGTACCTCTTGTGACGAGACTGCGCGAGCGCTGCCACTTGACTTTGTTCCACCAATAGGGAAGCGCAGATCTCATCACCTGCCCTTACTAGAGGACTCTGGCAGAAAGATAAATTGATGTCGCTGCCCTTAGTTTCCTTCAGGTGGCTTAGTGGCGCTAGTACCAGCTTCAGAAGCGAAGTTCAGCCAGCGATAATTGTTTCGCACGGTGGTGTTGCGATAGCAGTATGTTGTATCTTAAGATACACGATACATTATTGAATGTATCGGAAATATAGATACAGATACTCGTTTTGCGAGACATATCGCGATACAGATACAAGATAGCCAAAGAGTATCTAAGATAGTATCTAAGATACATGTATCATCGATACTGCCCCGCACTGCCCGAAGTGGCTACTCTGCATCGTTATGACGGAACGAAAAGGGCGTGCTTCATTTTGTGTGAGAATAATATGATGGCGCCTGTATGATTTTTCCGATTAAATGAGAGATGTGGCTATGGGCACAAAATATTTTGCAGATGTGTTGCATCTGTATGGGGTTATGAAGAAAAGTGTCTGTGTGCATTGTTTTTACATAGAGATCAGTTAAACAGAAAAGTGTACTTAGCATCTCTGCGGCAAATTCCGGCTGCTTATGGGGAAATGTCTGCTAATTCAGCTTTAACAGATATTTTGATGGATATCCTTTGACACATTACTATATCTTTCCACATATCAATGTATCCCCGGCCCTTTAGTTCGGGACTATGATGTATGTCAGCTCTGGTTCATTTAATTTCTTAATTGACTTGAGGAATACATATGACATTTTGGCATATTGCACTTATCATTACTGCTGTTTTTTTATAACGCCGGCTGTTCTATGATTTCTTAGGTATTCTTTTTATCGGAACTTCAACTAGCCCATTGGCTTCAGTTCTGACAGGCCTGTTATCTGTATATATATAGTTTACAAAACATGCAGACTTGATATGATTTGCAAAAAAAAAACTTTCAAATATCTACAAAAACTACCTCTGTGGTAATCTCAGTTCGGAGCCTTCATCACCAAGGCGGGATAAAAAAACGTAAATGAGGCTTCACTCCCTGGTTGCTGTCATCTTTCGCAGTGTGTAATGTTCCTTTCCTCTTTTGTGGACTGCAGGCGAAAAATCCTCGGATATTCTCTATGCGGCCCCTTTAGGTTCTATACTATCGTCTAGACTCGTTGACGCGGCTTAGCGAAAAGAAATAACCCTCAATTACTTAACCCTCAGGACATTTTTTACAACGAAGCCAGGCATGCTTTCAGTTCAGCTACAAGAGCATTGGTTCGTCATTGGTTATCCTCGATTTCCCACAATTTAAATAATTCTAGTGGGTCCTTCAAGGAACCCTTTTATCTGTACACTACAACGCCCTGGGTTTCTCTCAACATCTCACCCATGGAGTAAAAAGTAACAAAAACAAATGGAGCACTCCGGAAGATCCAGAACTGCCATCTCATAATCTTTCTGCTTGCCAATTAGCGGTATGAGCCCTACAAAGGCAAATAAAACAGTACAGTGGAACCGATATAGAAATGGCGCCCATTACTAATACAGTGCGAATATCCAACCAAACATCAAGTTCAACAGGGACGAAAAGCCCGATTCCACTAGTTCCGGGGGTGCTATTCTGGACTCTGCGAAATTCGGCCAAATTACCCGTCACTGTGCTCTAGTGGTTAATGCTCGACTTCCAATCCCGGCCGCAGCGGCCGCAATATCCGTGGAGTGCGCGCGCAAATGCTTGAAACCCATGCACCTAATTAAGGTTCATCTTAAAGAACCCAGGGAGCCTGATTCTACAGAGCTATCCACCTCAGCATCCATCATAATTATACCGTGGTTTTTCGACGTTGGCCAACAATTACTGTTACAAATTCTGTGATATAGTGAAATTTCATAATAGCGGCATTTTAAGCGAAATCAGAGAGGCCGCAGCAGCCCTTTGTCTAATCCCCGTTGTTCAATCGCGGAATTTGACAAAGACCAGGGTAGCACCCCAGACAATTTCGTGCATTCTTCTTTGCTGGAAGTAACAACCGCAGAGCTGTTTCCAGGTCGCCGAGCTTGCACGCATTGCCCTCGGTGAAATCAGCTGCTGCGTCGTGTTCAAGTGTTCATCACGAAACAAGCCTACGTCTGCAGCAATGAAGAGCCTAAGACCTGCCATGCCGCAGGTCTTAGGCGGCGGCGGTTTCATGCACAATTCCCCAGTTTGTGTCCTGACCTATTCTACTCACTTCCAGTATCTTAATCTAACCCCCATCAATTCGGTTCCATAGCACGTGGCGTGGTTCTAAACGCTCAAATAAACCTTGTTACGACAGAGAAAAACCGGGCTAGGGTGAGTATACACAAATGCGGTGCCCTAGGGTTCGCCGGTGGCATGCATATTTGTATGTGCTGTTTTCGATCGAATTGATGCTTTCTCAATGGTGGACTTGTCCGTGATGAGCCTTCTCTGATTCATTGCTTCTGATTCATTGTTTCTGATTAGACGTTTCTGATTCCATTGTTCCCTGAATATGCAATGTATACAACGCAATATACAACGCAGTTCAGTTGCCTGTAGCAACTAAACAACTTCAATGTTAAGCACATTGAAGAAGGACAATTTCCCGGCATGGCGGAACAAAGCAGCAGCATTGAGCAATGCGATAGAGAAAAAGAAAGAAGAAAAGAAAAAATTAAGAAAGGCAGAAGGCAAGAAAGAGAAATAAAGAAAGGAACAAAGTAGTACGTGAGGCACGAACATGCCAAGCCCCATATTCCCGGAAGAGCAAATACTCCTGTACATTTTTTCTGTTTTCTTTGTTATATGAATAGTTGCAGATTTCCAGCCATTATTTGGGAATGCCTGCCGAATGCGCTTGAACCAGTGTTTCTTTTTAAGCGAATTTTCCTTTCGTGCTAAGGCGGCCCTGCTAGTAATTTACGTAGCAAAACTATTCCTGGGCACTCTCACTGTTTGATTTGCCACAGTTTATCCTTTCTCTTTTGCGAGGTTGTCGAGTGTCATCTTTGTCTTTATGTTGTTCATTTCTAGCTCTTCTTGAACACTTTCTCGATTTAAGTGTTCAGCCATTTTTTGCAGCTCGTTTCATCGCTTTGAAGGGCACAATGGCGTCTGGAAGTCGCGGCTCGCGGAGATAATTCACACTAAATTTGATTCCGCTTTTGTCAGTTAGTTGTTTAAACTTTTGTCTTACGCATTCTCTATCGTAATTTTACTGTTTATATTTGGAGGAGGAGGAGGAGTAAGCTAGGTGTGCAGCGGTAAGGTGTCGGCGAAGGTATCCTTTCATATTAATATGATGTGTGGTAGTGTAGTTGACCTGTTACTTTTCGTCGCGGAGATGGTTGAATTGAACCCAGGTAGGTCCCGTCATTGCCGATCTGTCGCGCTCCCTGGCTCGGTTCTGGAGACAGTGCGCAGAATCGAGGAAGGTCAGACGCTATACTGCGGGAACTTCAGGGCGTAAAAGAAAAACAGGAAGCAAAATGACCGCGAAATCAAGAGCCTAAATGAAAGGGTTGGGACTGGAGGCAGCCTACTCTCCGCTCGCACCTAGTGAACCGAACGTCTCGAATGTTTCTGACATCGCCAATCAACTAAAAAGCATAACGTCACGGTGCGAAGATACCGAACCGAAGCGACGTTCCAATATACTTTTCATGGTATTGAAGATGATGAGAAGGAAGATGGACTGCGTCTGAACCAAACATAACTTTCTGCTCCCAAAATCTTGACCTCTCACTGATTGGTTCACAATTTTTGGTACTAGGTTGGGTCGTTTTGCTCCAAAAAGTGTCGGCCCTAATAGCAAAGATGACCGTCTCAAGGACAAGCAAAGCATTCTGGCTTCTGCCCGCAAACTAAAAGGCTCAAAATTTGCAATAAGCGAAGACTTTTCACCCTCAACACGCCAAGCAAAGGGAAATTGCTGGAATTTGCCAGGGCGAAGGCTAAGCCTTATCGATTATCGTTTGATAAGTCCGAATCGACCGAGACATACGTTTTTGACTCTCCACTAACTCTGTGTTTTATCTACGCGATAGCTAGACAGAAAGAGGAACAAGTGCGCTTGCAACGAACCTTCAAAACCTGCCTTCACTCTTCCGCTATCAGTTTTATTCACTAACATCAGAAGCCTTCTGCCCAAGTGCGACCAGTTTCTTCCTTCCTTGATGACAGCGGTTCAAATGTCGTAGCACTTACAGAGACTTGGTTATGCCCTAATATCAGGGACAATGAACTACTGCTTGATAAGGACTACTCCATTATAGGCGTGACCGCACAGAAGAGAGGCGGAGGGGTACTGCTGGCAGGGCAGTCATCTTTCTTCATTGATACGAGCTTGATCTGGAAATAATATGGGCAGCATGTAGGGCGCACACCGACAACATACTAATAGGCGTTTACTATCGTCCACCGATGCTAGTCCATATCCTAGATGAATTGCGGAACTGCATTTCGGCCGCAATCAAGGGATGTCCTACGGATCACGTGTACCTTTCTGGGACTTTAATTTACCCAACATCGACTGGCCCACTTATATCGTCCTGCCAAATTTCAACTGATTTCGTTAACTTTCGTTGGATTTCAATTTTCACAAGTGGTAAATAACCGACACGTGGCACTAATATCCTAGATTTAGTGCTAACCACAGCTCCTGATACGATAGGCACAATCGAATACTGCGATGTTTTCATTGACCACAACATCCTACAACGCATCCACAAACCGGTACCAAATATAGGTTCCATGGCTACCGAGTTCATTCGTAACTACAATAAAGCGGACTACAGAAGCATGAACAGGGAATTAGCGGTCTTCTTCCACCAGTCTTTTGTACAATCTTCTCTCTGCAGTCTGTTGGTGAAAACTGGCTCGCTTTTAAGAATAAGATGTTAGATTTAGTGGACAGGTATGTGCCTCTTATCTCTATCGCCCACGATAACAAAAACCCCTGGTTCAGTTCATCACTGCGCAGACTGCGAAACAAAACAAGCGGTTCTACACAGCTGCCAAGCACTCACCCAGCCTCTTGCACTCAAACCCAAGAAAGTTCTGGCAAACCATATCCCCTGGAAATGAATCGCGACAAATGTCTTTTCAATGACGACAACACACCATTAACGATGCCGAGTGTTCACATGAGTTCAAAAATTTTTCTCGTCAGTATTTACAAAAGAAGATCACCTAAACGTGCCTTATGTTCCAGATTCAGGTATGCATATGGCACCAATAACGGTCACTGCGGATGGCATTGCATGTCTCATAAATAACCTTAAACTATCAACATCTGCCGGTGTAGATAATCTAAATTATAAGATATTGAAAAATACCCTGCCTCTTCTAGTGAAATACTGTGCAGAATATTTAATCAATCATGTCGACGGCCAACTACCTAATTAAAGAAAATTGCTAAGATTATTCCAGTATTCAAAGCTTGAAAGAAAAAACAACCAGACAACTACCGCCCCATTTCCCTAACATGCTTTCCTGTAAATGCTGGAGCACATAATTGCGTCGCATATCTACAGTCACCTGGAGACTAATAATTTCTTTTTCATTTATCAACATGAATTTCGAAACATCTGTCATGTGATACGCAGTTGCTCGAGTTTACTACCGACTTGCACTTTAACTTTGACAGCAATTTACAAACCGATAGCATTTCCTTGACTTTTCCAAGGCTTTTGACCGGGTTGCCCATTGGCGGTTGTTTTCTAAATTAAATTCCATCTTGGATTAGAAATTTTTTATCATCTCGACAAAAATTACCGTGATTATTAATTGTGTTTCTCCCCTTGCTGATGTAACAACCAGAGTCCCTCAAGGCAGTGTTGTAGGCCCTTTACTCTTCCCTTTACTATAATGACCTGCCCAATAATATTTCCTCAAGTATAAGACTATTCGCTGACGACTTATCATTTATAGAAAATAACATCCTTGATGATCACCACATCCTGCAAAATGACATTAACCTATAAATATGTGGTGTAAAAAATGGTAATGGTATTGAACTCTGGAAAATGTAAACTCATTTCTTTCACTCGCAAGCAATCGAACTCAATTTCCCCTCCGTTATTAACAACTCTGCCATATCTCGTGTTCAGTCATTCAAGTATCTAGGGATAAACCTAACTCACAATCTTTCTTGGCCCCCCACATTACTGCTATCTGTGCTAAAGCATCACAAACGCTTAGGTAGACTCGCCGCAATCTGCGTAAATCGCCACCTAACATTCGCAAGTTAGCGTACCTAACGTTCATTCGCCCGCAGTTAGAATTCGCGTCATCTATTTGGTCCCTCATCGAGATTACTTAATTAGAACCTAGAACTTGTACAAAACCGTGCCACCCGTTCTATTACAGGAACTTACGAGCGCAAGTCCAATATTACGAAAATGAAACACGAACATTCGCTGCACCCTCTTCAGGTTCGCCGGTGCGTTTCCCTTTTGTGTCTGCTTCACGGATATATTCATAACGCCAGGCCACATTTCCCTTTGGAAACCCACATGGCATGTGTAGGCGGCGCCCTATCGGGCAGTTTTGAGCGCATCTTTGGCAAGACAAGGGCGTTTGTTGCTCTGCGCGGCCACATGCCGTTAAACTTTGGAACGACCTCCCTGGCGATTCGCTCGATCACTAATCGCAAAGCCTTCCACGACCGCCTACTCGAACATTTCATGCTTACATAGTTTTCTCTATTTTTCCAGATCTGTTACTCGTACGTATCTCATTTTTTCTTTTCTTAATTATTGTGTAACGCTGTATATATCACATTGTATAGTATTGTAACGCTGCCAAAATTGCTTTTTTTCAATGATGACTGTCAATGGTAATTAAGTTCGCATTTTTCCCGCTTCGCGCATGCTCCTTCCTTATTTTATTTTTTCTACTGGATGTTACTCCTTTTTTTCTGCACTTGATTACGTCGCAGTATCTCAGTGCACCTTTCAGAATGTATAGTTTAGATTTCAACTTTTCTGTATTTATCACATGTCATATTTAACCATGTATCGCCCCCCATACCAATGCTCCGATAAGGAGCCTGTAAGTTATGTGAATAAATAAATAAATAAATAAATAAGAAAATAAATAAATAAATATAAATAAATAAATAATAAATAAAATTATATGTTCCTGGAACTCCCAGTTGTCTTTTATTTTAAGGCTGCTGTCATCTAAAATGTGTCGAAGGCCTTTCCTTGTTTTAAAACGGGCTTTCTTTAAATAGGGTGAAGCACAGCTTTTGTTTTATCCTGTTTGAAATTATTTTAGTTAATGCAGTGTATGTCGCCGAGATTGTGCTGACATGCCTTATTTCTTCAAGTGTTTGGGTCTCCTCTCTAGTATACTACTAAGAATATAAAGTTGGCCTTTTTCCAGATTACTGAAACAGTGTTCTTTTGAGGCACTGACTGCAAAGTACAGCATGTTTATTCGATGTGACGTCCCCTCCGGCTTTAATCAAATCAGGTGTTATCGGTGATTTCCGGCCGCTTTCCGCGTGGCCCTTCGCGTGCGCCGTACTGACCTCGTTCTCAGTTCCATATGGAACCTCCGTGTCTAGCTCGAAATTGTTTTTTACTGGGGGTGGATGACTTTGTTTGAAACTGCGTATTTCAATGTGAAATTTCTCTACTACCCTTCATTTTCGATGAGGCGAAAGTACTTGAGACCCGCGTACTTTGATTTCAGTGCGCGTTAAAGTACCCTGGTGGTCGAAATTTCCAGAGGTCTCCACTACGGCGTTCCTCATAATCATATCGTGGTTTTGGAACATTAAACCCAACAAGCGTTCTCTTATTATCTGCTGACCTGATTACCTCATTGAAGTTCTCTTTGTAATTTGCCGTGTTTTCTGACAGCTGCGCGTCGATTAAAGGCATCGTGTTTTTGTACATCCATGAGGTATGTCACAAAACTATATGTGCCTGAACTCATGTGAAATTGTTTTTTCAGGTTTCGTATAAGGTCTTCACTAGAAACTCATTTCCACGTCCTTCGTTTCAATAGTTATCACAGTGTGTGAAGTTGTGCTCGTTATATTTGTCAGGCCACAAATTGAAACGCGTCATGCTGATTCCACAATCCACAAAATTGAGTGTGTAACTGGCGCATGAAGTTGTGACAGCGACAATCAACGAAATAAATTGCATGAAGGAAAGAGCCTGACAAGCTGTTTTGATGATGTGCTGTATTTTGACAGAGCAAATTACTGCTATGACCGCATACTGTCGCATTCGCAGAAAGCAATTTGGTCGATTCGCAAAACATAGCTGAAGCCGACGAGGGGACAGTGAGAGCTAGATCGCAAATGTCAGACTATCAGGTGAAGGCGTTATACGTCTCACCGCGTCAACAAATTTCGAGATTTCGCCAGGCCTCACAAGACGTCGCGTGACGGTGGCATCAGCATAAATGCCGCAAAAGAACGGAGCAAGAAAGCTAGCTCAAACGTCACGCGATACCCAAGTACATGTATGCGGGCCTACGACGCACCAAAAACCCCTGACTTCAGTGTAACGTGCCATCACCAATGCCTTCAGCCTTTGACGTTGATTAAAGTTGCAAAGCGGGCTTCTTGGTATGGCATACTTTTATTTCTGTGGTAACGCAAATAAACAGGATCGAAGAAAGGCAACGTCATCAGTAGGTCACTGATCAAATTTATGACGTCACAATGATTTTATCACGTGACATCGTCGCTCGGCAAATGGCTGAGAGATCACGGAGACAGTTCGAAATTGAATAAAATACAGAGACCTTCATATATTAGAAAGCGCATATGTGACATACGTTCCTCACGTGACATACTCGCTCCACATAGTCTTGTATTCCACGCCCGTCAGATCGGGGTACGTATTGGGGAATGATGAAGAATGCCCGTTAAGGAGTATCTTACTATCGCGCTACCCGTTATACCTTTGTGTGCATAAGCCACACGTCACCCCTACCGCAGATTCCTGAAGACGCTGATGCACAGACGCTCCGGAAAAAAAAGACCGGCCCGACATACCGTTCGAGCTTTTATACCTCCGTGCTGGTGAAAACCTACGTTACGTTGCAGAGGCTTCGTGTCAGGGTTGCGCTACCGCCATCTGTGACCACCCTCTGGGTGTAACATTCCGGCCCATATCGCATACCCTGTCCATATATGACGGTCCAATGCGCGATGTGACAGCCACACACTTCTTCTGGACTTGCACAGGCCTACACTATGGCAGCATTTTGCACCTCCGTGAAACGGTCCGCAGGCCAGGATGACCACGCGACCTCTAACGCTGGATGCCTCGACATTACCACCGTTCACTATCGATTTTATAGGCGCAAAAAACTTGCACGTCTATTTTTGATACCAGCAATTTATGTGCCTTAAGACAGGATCTCGAAGAAAAAAATGCTTGGACTTGCAACACTCGGCTTTTCAATAGCTTTAATAGCTTTTTATTCGGGTGCTGCTTCATGTGCAGACGGTCATTTTCTATCCTTCTGTGTCACACTTTGGTTCGCACTCACATTATCTTCAACCTCTGTAAATGACAACTCAAATAAGCACCAACAGGGGTGCATCTTGTCTGCGTTCATTTATGAATGTTCCTTTAGCAAAAGCTTCCCTCACATGTATCACCTACGCTACAATCAGGAAACTGAGCAGAATATGGAAGACGCAGACATGGTGGGAAAAGACGTTAATGGTCTCTTGACTGAAGGTGCTGTGGCGAAAATAAATATTTCTGTTTACAGTTGCATGTACATTCGGTGTCGCCGACCAGTAGAAAAATGATCTGATTTTCATAGCTGCTAGTGTATTCCATTATCATTATTTGGGTCTTATCTCGCTTATCTAGGAAAAATCCTTTGCATAAGGCCGAAGACTAGTCAAGCTGTTTAACACAGCTTTTTTTCACAGTCCTTTCTTTCTGTACGACAGAATGGAAAATAAACTTTGACTTTGACTTTGACTTTGACGTGATCCTTTTTTTTTTTTTTTTGATAAGAGCAGCGGGACACAGGAGAGCGAGTGAGATCCTGCGGTTCTTCTATCTCCGCGCTAACTACATCTATGATCTACAGCTATGCAATTTCTCTTATACGACTAATTTTATTACTTCTCCAAACCGGTTTCACACGGTTGATTGAAGATGTAACGATGTACCCATTAACAATCTGAAGTGTCTGCTGCCAATTACCTAAAAGTAAATCCCAGGAAAAGGAGTGCGATAAAGAGCAAAAAGTGTAGCACCTGCTTGTGATCAATATTTGGTGTGTGCTTCTAAAAGCTGCAAATATTGATCCGTACAAAATATTAGGTATCACGTTGTCGTCACACATTCCGTTGGAAAACACATGACGGGATATCTGCAAAACTTTTTCTATTGGCATAGACGTCTCGTCTCGATATGCGTGTCCTCTTCCACTCAAAGCAGAACATGAATATGCGGAAATGAAGAAAGTGATTATGATGGAATCTATATTAGCTAAGTGATATCAATCGCCGCTTGGAAAAAATCGATTTTCTATAGACACTTTAGTTAGCTTTTTCAAAGCATGAAAATATTCGAACGCGTTCTTTCTATGCAGAAATAGGCCGTTTCATGGAACTCTTTACGAATCTGATAATACCATTCCTGACCGCGACGTACTGCTTAAGAAGCACTGAACGTACGTACGCCGTAAATAAATAAATGAATCAATAAGAAGGTCCGGGCAGGGGTACCAATGTCCCTGAAATATGCTTCGCTTGAGTTATTTTTCATTCAATTTTCCCACATCTTACCTGATTATTCATTGTAAAGCAGCACCAACTCAAAGACCAAATGACTCCACAGGAAATCACAAACCAACTGAGTCAACAGGAAAAGTTGAAAATTATTTGACATCATTTGAGACACACGATGTAATGTTCAAGGATGCTTTAGGGCCGCATTCACGTAGAGTGGGCGCCGATTTCAGAACAATTTCAACGATCCCTTTCTACGCCTGCTTAAGGAATGAGCTATAGACAACCTTTGGGCGGAATTTGTCTGGCTTTGATGAACTGCATAAGTGAGTTTCCGTTTTGAGACTTCATTGTCATCAATTTTTCTATGCGGGCGAGATTGCCTGTGTTGAACCTTCTGACAGTACACAGCGCTTCAAATTACGGAAAGTGAAACTCGGGGTTTTGTTTCCCTTCCATCCCTTTGCTACGTATTGCAATTCATGACTCAAAGTGAGATCTTGTAGAAAGTTTGAACCTGTTCAGAAGGGTGTTTGTTCAATGAATTTTTAAGGTCCCGAAACTGTTCTTATCCAAAAAAATGTATTGGGCCAAAGAAACTGAAAATCTGCTTGCACCCATTTGCAGTTTAAGCAGCAGGTGATTGTCCTTTCCAGTATCAAAAAGGCCTAAAAAGCACAATTTATTTAGACGGCTGACAAACAACAAACTAATTGGCACTAATTCGCCGTATTTATTCGCCAGAACGAAATAAGCAATTCTAGATATTGTGTGGAATGATGTACAGAGATTTATAGGAGGCAGAGAGAATGGACGCATTTGTCTACAAGGTAGATCGAGAGGTCCTAATCGTTCAGGCTACCTTGAGCTCAGGCAGCTTCCTGCGCCCTCACGACCCGCCGTACCTGATAGTCGAGGTTGGAGCGGGCCAGGACTTCCGAAATCTCTTGGATGTGTTAAGGGTTGTGGGCTTTACTGGCGATTTTCTGCCGCACCTGCGACATGATGCCAGGAGCAAGGTTATCCGCGAAGTGGGAATGCGGACACGTAGAGGCGACTTGCTGATTTCTGGTTGCTTGTGGAAATGTGTTGACACGTACAACACTGACTAATCTATCCTGCTCACCAAGGAGTGAATTCTGTGCGGGAGGTTATGCTCTACGAGTGCGTTCATAATACTTGGAAATGTTGTCATAGGTTACTAGAGGATGCATGCGCGCGGACACTACATCTTGAGATTCGGCTTTTTGTGTCATCGAGCCACGACGTCGGAGATCTTGTAGGCAGGAATTACGTGGTGAATTACCCGGAAGATGAACACGACCCGTCTCGTTAGCGGTTTTCAAATATCTTTTCCTAATTTACTGCATAGCGAAGGTGCTCCAAGCCTATTAAGATTATGTAATCAAAATTTGCACATCAGTTTTTCGCTCCGCAAGTGAGGGCTACCGCCGCTTCTTAGGCCTTAAGGTAGATTTTCTCGGGAGCAATATACTATTTCAATCTTCGTTATCAAAAATTACCGGGGCTACCAGCGCCGCTAATGCGGGCTAAGACGCCGCATCTGTGTAGACTGTGGAGGGCGGAAACCATATCCCTTGTGAATGACACAGATCCGGAACTCCGTGCGCTGCTACTGGTGCACTGGTTGCATCTTCGGGATATAGGATATACAATGTTCCTCCGTGTGGCATGGCGTAAGCCTACTTTCGCGCCAGCGGCCCTTTGCACCGATCATCCCCCCCCCCCCTCTTGAGGTAAGAAAATCAAAGGGTCCAAGTGTTCGTTACTGGCAGCCATATCGAGAAAAATATTATCATCAGCCTGACTACATCCAATGTGTCCTAATTCGCCAATGACATAAAACCAGGCTACCAGTTTAGAAACAAATAGGCATCCGAATTAGCGCCATTTAAATGTAAATAGAATTTGAAAAGAACATTCGTGCCTCATGTGCGGTTTTGCAGTACCAAACCACACTCGTCGCAATGTGTAGTGAACTCGCTTGCCAAATATATTACAATGACACACTGCACTGTGTGGCACCTGCTTTCCTTTGTATAAAGACGACGCATGTCGCCAAGTACAGTCTTTATGTTGGTGTTAGTTTTTCCGCCACTTCAGTCGTTCCTTTCTAAGGCGTATTGTTCAGGGTTGCAAAGTTTTGATATTTGCCCCAATTTGGCTACTTTCTTGTACCGGTGCGGGAAAAAACATCTTGGCTACTTAGCTCCTCTTTGGTAACATCATGTTGCCTCGATTACAACAAAATTGTCGATATCTTCCGACTTTGCAGCCGCTGGCTTTCGAGTATGCGGTGTGAAAACATGGGGACCAAGGCATGTTTCCAGCTCTAGAAAAATAACTGAAGGCTTGCGTTACATAAGAGTAATGTCTTTTGGATACGTGGCTGAGACTCCGGGAAAGGGGACGGGGATCTCTTGTATGGGGCCTCATCTTGCAGACCACATATTACTGAAGGCGACTTTAGGCTGTGATTGGAAGTCAACAGTACGATCGATCACACTCCGCGTCCAGGAAGCTGTGCACTAATTGGCATTAGCAATCGGATTCTCAACTAACTAGCTGTGTTTTTTTTAAAGAATGTGGAACGGACAACACTCGGAAATATTAGCAGCTTCGACTTCGTCAACACGCGAGAATATATTTGCAAAGAAAGTACCAAATTATGCTTGAAATTCCCGCTGCTGTGGTTTTGAGCACGCTCGTGCAGCAGTTTTCTTTTTTTCGGCGTAAGGTTGGGGCATCCGTTTTGTAAGAGAAGTCATGCATACCCGTGAACTGTGTCACTCCTGCAGCAGGGCTTGAAAATTCGTGCTCCTGCACGAAATGATTGCTGACGTCCATAATTTACGCTTTACCCACCGCAATTATAATGTTAGGAGTTATTGCTCTATATAGTTACAATTCCATGAAATCCTCTTGCAGTTAGTCATATAAGTAAACGTCACAGCTGTTTTCACACACACGTGGCTACTACTGCCCTTGATTCGAGTTCGCTTATTTTTTTGTAGCTTTTTCCATTATGGGCTATTTCCGACCTGGAAACCCTGGTTTTTGTTTGTGCTGCTGGAATGACTGTGCGCCACAAAGAAGGGCGATTTTTTTTATTTTACTTTAATATTCATGAGACCAAAACGAAAATCGGGATTTAAGAAGATTTCAAGTAAGGTGCAGAGGTTATCATTCCATGTTGGGTGATTTGTTGGTATGAACGCACAAGTTTCTTTAGCATAGAGGCTTCCTGAAGTGTATACTGTGCATCGTTATAACGGAACGAAATGAGCGTGTGCTTTATTTTGTGTGAGAATAATTGATGGCGCCTGTATAATTTTTTATTAAATGAAATGTGCGGTGATGGGGCGCAAAATATGTTGTATTTGTGATGCATTTTTGTGGGCTTATGAAGAAAAGTGTCTGTATGCATTCTTTTTTATTAGATATCAGTCAAACAGAAAAGTTTACTTAACATATCTGCGGCAACTCCTGGCTGCTTTATGGCGAAATGTCTGATAATTCAGCTTTAACAGATATTTACTGGATATTCTTTGGACATGTTACTATATCGTTCCACTGTATCTCAATATAGCCCCGGCATTTTTTTTTTCGGAACTATGATGTATGTCAACCCTTGGTCCATTTAATTACATAAATGACTTGATAAATCAATATTGACATTTTTGCGTATTTCAATTATCACTACTTCTGTTTTTGCATTGCCTGCTAGAGGTGTGCGCCGCCGCCTGTTTTTGGTCACGCCGCTCGCGCCGCCGCCGAAGTCCGAAGAGAGATCACGCCGCCGCCGCCGCGCAATAATTCCGGCGCGCCGCCGTGAGTCTTTTCTTTTAATTCGAATGGGAATCTGGAAATAAAATGCAGCACTTCGCCGGAGGAGCTCTTCTCGATATGTCCATGTAATTAACTGTCCATTTCAGCGGCCCGCTGAATAGCGGGAGCTCGGCGAGAAGCGCACCCCCTGATTCCGGTTCTTGATCTGCAGCGCCATCATGACATCACGAAGCTTTCAAACACCTTTGACACAAATGATAGGGGCGGAATGCGCTTCAATGCAACGAACGCAGCCCTCAGAGATCCGATTTTCGGTGCACATGTCTTTCGATCGTGTTAGCCATCGATTTAGGTTTCATGCGGCCGCTCGTCTAACGCAGCCGTAAGGTCGGTACGCATTCCCTGCATCGTTCTCAAACATCTGGGACACAGTCATATGCAAATTCAGACATGAAAATGTCCTCTTTTTGTGCGTTTCGTCCACTCTCTTCTTACGCTAGGAATGTGCTGGCGGGTTCGGTGCGGCGACGTGGTCAAGAGCGAGTTGACATCGCTGCTCACCGCTTTTTCGAATCACTGAATGCGCTCTGCCGAAATGGCCTGTGGACATCTCCTTTAGATCAGCGCATCGAGAATAGCTCCCCAGAGTTTGCTGTAGTATCTTTTTCTTCTCCAGAAATACCACGAGTATTGCCTGGCCTTAACGCTGCCGCGTCCTCCAGCCTTAAACGGCGACGACCCAACTCGCCGGATAGCATATTCTTGGAGTCTTGGACCTAGTACACTGTGCATAAATAAATAAATAAAATAGATAAGTAATATATATCACGGTGCGTTAGTACACTTTTTCCTTTCATTCATACTCGAGTAAATCGAAAAATAAATACTGAAGTAAAGAGAATGGAAAACTTAGATTATAGCTGAGCTATAGTTGGTAGGTATTCATGTTAAGAAGACATGACGTGGAAACACGGACATCAAAGAAACGTCGAGAGAGTGAACTGCTATTTCTCACGTAAACCACTACTCGCACTTGATTGATAGGTACGGTCTCTTGTATACGTGGACTGCGCAGATAAATATTTGCGTCAACCTTCAATTCCACCGCTCTGTGATTTTTCAGTTCTTAGCGGCATTTCTGGTGTCTTGACTACTCTCCTGTGTCCGTGTTTGAACGCCCTGTTTCTACAAAGGGCCCCTAACAGCATCTGAAAATACAATAAAAAACAAAAACAACGAGCGCGTTATTCTCTCTTGGCGTTTCTTGTCTTTTGGTGCACTTCGTGATGCCAGAACAGTGGTTCACGTGACATCATCAGTAGGGGCCGGATTTTTAGGCACTAAAAAAGCTCGTTTTAGGCGCTAAAAATAGGCAGGCAAAACAACGTTTTAGGCTTCCAAAAGAGTAAATATAGGCACTATAAATTTTCACATAAATGCAAATAATTTGAAACGAAGACGTGCGAGATTTCTATCTACGAGAAGCAAACAAAAAATGTTATTGCTTAAGATTGCACAAAGGCGTTAAACAGTTGAACATAGCCGTGCAAAGTGCTTGGTCCCGTATGGTTCGCAGAACACGGTCTCTCCGGAGTTCTGCACGGTGAGTCAAGATTCCACTGTCGAATCAACAGACTCCTGCAGGGTGTCTTCTCGGCATGTCTGAGAAGGGCAGAGCACGAGCAGATAGCCAGACCGCTAAAAGACCAGAAGGGCGGGATTTCTCCTATTGTCCGGGTCGAATCGCGTAGATATTTCTCCCCTGCCAGTGAATCACTGGCGTAGCCAAGGGGGGAGAGTGGGATTCAACACCCCCCCCCCTAAATTTTTCAGTTTTGCATGCGTTTATATGCACGCATGCATACAAGCGAACTCACAAACATAGATAGAGTATGGTTGAACCCCCCCCCCCCAACCCTTCCGAAAAAAATTTCTGGCAGCTGATGCAGTGAAGACGTTACAAGTTAACTTACACAAACAAAAGCCGCGTGCACATTGTATTTTATTTTCTTCTTTTTGCTCTTCACTCTTCTTTCTGCTGACGGCTCTCCACGGTCTCGCATTCGCGAACCGCGCACGCGATGTCTCTGCGGCGGCGAATGTGCGTGTGACACTTCACGGCTGCTAGCAGTTGTTTCCAGGAGTCGGCTGAACTACAGGACTAGGTACCCATATTTTCTAACAGTCAGTGTTGCGCAGTAGCATGAATAACGGTCTCAAACTGCTCCCGGTAGCGCAACTTGAGGCTACTTTTGAAAATAGGCATTTATAGGCATTTATGGGCATTTAGGCAAAAACGTCAAAAATAGGCATTTATAGACACTATAAAACACAATAAAAGCCTTTCTTAACATCTAATTCATGCTCATATATCGAAGTGGCACAATAGGAGCGCATGGAACAAAATAGGCATTTGCCTAAAAGCCGGTCTCTAATCATCAGGGTACATAGTCTCGACTGGTCTATATACGAGATATAACAGTTGTGAATTGTCTCCCATGCTGCTTTGCTATGTAGCCGCCCAACTGCTCTTGCTTCTCTCGCACGACTATCGTGCGTGATTAAATGATTTCGCTCCATTTTGTGCGTTTGCAATCGCGCATGCACAGATTACAGACTGCAGCGGACGCACGAAATCATGATAGGTTCAACCCTTAGTGCTAGCATTGTACGTGTGCTTTATGAAGACATGAGTGGCGAGGAGATGGCAACTGTAAGAAGGGTATTGAAGGAGAGAACGAAACCAATGGAAAAGGCGCCGGAATATATGATTCTTCCAACCGAAGCACTATTTACAGCGGATACGATGCAGCTTTCCAGGAAAAAGGCGAGCCCGATTCGACGGTATTTTGTATATTTTTTATTGCGTTAGCAATTGTATGGCCACTCAGGGCAGGTTTTCACCGTCGCCGTCATGTTCCGTATAAACGCTAAATCGATAACATCGCTACGCGCATAATATGTTCTATCCGCGAGTAAAAGCTCGCGAGCGTTGGCAAAGAGCATGGCTAAAGCAGAGATGAAACAAGCTGGGCATCTCCGTCACACGAAATAACATCAACCCGCGTGCGAGGCCTGCCGTCGATTGCTCCTCAAGCAGAAGGAAACGCCCCGCCTGTCATTTGCTGGGCGAAAGAGCAGGAAGGGATGTCTGGGGAGAGGGACTGCGTAACTCGAGCATCAACTGTGAACTTTGACTATAAGGGCGCCGTCGAGAGCGCTGGCACGCGCGCTATTTCGGCAGACATCCCCCAGCGAGCGGCTCGTATATTTTCTACGGGCTGTGAGCGCTGTGATCTCCCTGCTTCGCGCTCGGACCACTGATACACGACAAACTGACCGAAAACCGCTTCTCTCTCGGGAGCGACCGTATTGCCATACACCAGCGTTTTGTAGAGTTAAGAGATCGGAGCAAAAAGAGTTAGCTGCTAGCCCTTGGTCATGTAACATTACGGCGTGTACTTATCGCATGCACTGCTTCGTCCCCCCCCCCCGCACCGCGCTGCCGCCGGTCCGATGAACCACGCACTGTTCAGGCACCGCCCCGGTGATTTTGGTCCGGCGCACATGTCTATTGCCTGCTTTGCTGTCATTTACTAGATATTGTTTTTCTCGGAACTTCATATAGCGTTTGGCTGCAGTGCTGAGAAGCGTTTGTCATCTGTATATATATTATGAAATATTCATTTATATTTGATTTCATCTGAAAAAAAAAAGCTCTCAAACATATGCAGAAACCTACCTCTCAAGTAATCTCCGTTCAATGTTGTTTCTCACAACCTGGTGGGAGAAATAAACATACAAGAGGGTTCACTACTCGCTCATGTTATCTTTCGCAGAGCGCATTGTTTCTTTCCTCTTTCGTGCACTGTAGGGGAAAATAGTCAGATATTCTCGATGCGGGCCCTTTAGGTTCTATGCGTTCGTCAAGACCCGCCAAAGCGGCTTAAAGGAAAGAAATCTGAATTACTAGCCGTTCCTTTTATATTGATATGACCCTTTTCTAGGGGCACGCTCTATATTTACCGAAGCGAGCCCAAGTGTCGTGCGGCAAAACTTAAGAATCATGTCTTCAGCCTGATCACTAGGCTCGCCTGATTACGAGTCCTCTCATCCGTAGCAGATCAGATCCGCACGCCTTTCCCGATATACAAGATGATCAAACTTCCCGAGAACAAGGCACATCGAATGTTCGTCTTGCTCCTATTTTTTCTTTGCAGATATCAATGGCCATTCGCAATTCCTGTACGTTTGCCACATTTTTTTATAACGAAGCTAGGCGTGCTTTAACTTCAGCTACAACAGCATCGGTTCGTCGTTGGTTATCCTCAATTGCACACAATTTGGAAATAATTCTTGTGGGTCGTTCGATGAGCCGTGCTATCTGTACCCTAAAACACCTTGGGTCAAAGTCTCACCCGCAGAGTAAGAAAGTAAAAAAAAAAACAAAATAGAGCACTTCGGAAGATCCAGAACTGAACTGCCATCTCATAATCTTTCTGCTTGGCAATTAGCGGTATGAGCGCTACAGTGGCATAAAAAAGGACAACAGTAGAATGGATTCGATATAGTAAAATAGTGTCCTTTACTAATACAGTGCAGATATTCAACCAAACGTCAAGTTCAACAGGAATGGAAAAGTCTGATTCCGATAGTTCCGGGGGTGCTATTCCAGACACTGCCAAATTAGGTCATATTAACCGCCAATGTGCTCAATGGTCATAATACCCACGCACCTAAATTTAGGTGCACAATACAGAACCCCAGGAAGCCAGATTCCCCGGAGCTCTCCACCACAGCGTCCCTGATAATCATAGCGGTGTTTTGGCAACAATTATTGTTGCAAATTCTGCGATATTGTCAAATTTCATAATAGCCGCATTTCAATCCTTTGCCGTACAACAATTCTACCCACTTTCCGGCTCTACCGGTCCGAATGTATTTTGCGAATTTCTGGCACAGCGAAGAAAAACACAAACTGCGGAAGAAAAACTCCCAGGATATTTATTTTTGCTCGAGCATTCTGCTGGCAACCAAGTTTACCGATATTTGAGCTGGGTATGATGCCGCACAAAGCATTCTCCTGGGTGCATGCCAGGATTCTTACTGCTTCCCTGTGTGTCAACAGAGGTGCTGTCTCCACTGCCCTCGTCGTCGTCTTCGTTACTCACTTCTGTGGAATCACTGTCATCACCTTCTGGTGGAGGCACGTCATTCTTTTCGTCACTAAAGTCATCCTGACTTTCGCTAATAGCACCACCGTAAAACGCACGCGGTGAAAACGTGTCCAAGCATCTCAGCGAACCGCGCGCGAGTGGGTACTTTGGGCTCCGTGCTGAACATAGTGCTGCACCCTAGGGTAAAATAAAAATTAAACATCAGCAAAGAAAGCTCACTTATCCTTCAAGAGATGATAATTCATATAATAAAAATGCGCGCGACATGCAGTGGGAAAGCAGCGAAATTTAAACCACGATCACCCTTGTCGGGCGGTAACCGACGGCGGACCGCCACGGCTGTGTTGCCTCGTCGGGAATTGCCTTGGCGGAATTTGACAATATCTATGATAGCAAGGTGTGTGACCCGGCTAGTTGGTATTCCATATTGACGTGAACAGCGCGTGTACTTATAACGCGCGTGTAATTATAACGCGTGTAATTTATAACGAGCGTTTGCTCGTTATAAATTTCAGTTGGAAGTCAGCGCTAGTCCTCGTCGTTTCTTCGTCCTCGTGTATTACACGCGCTGTTCACGTCTCTATGATAGCACCCCGGGCAGTTTGGTGCATTCATCTTTGCTCGAAGTAACCACCACAGAGTTGTTTCCAGGTCGCCGAGCTTGCACGCAGTGTCGTCGGTGAAATCAGATGCTGCATCGTTATTCAAGTGTTTGATCGCGACAGAAGCCTACGTCAGCAGGAACGAAGAGCCGAAGACCTGTCATGTCGGCAGGTCTTAGAGCCTAAGACCGGCCACGGCCTGAGACCTGCCATGTCGCAGGTCTCAGGCCGCGGCGGTTTCATGCCCAATTACTAATGCTACTTCGTTCAGTCTTCATTAGCTCAACCCCTGTTTGCTAGGACACAATTTCATTTAACGCGAAAGAGCCGTGTTTAGGCCATGGCTGCGGTGCCGTCAGCATTACTGGCGGCAGCGAGCGCTAATTCCGATAATCGGCCCGCGAGCCGGCGCGCTGCAAGCGAGCAAGGAGGCCAGCGAGATAGAATGGCCGCGCATGCTCTCTCCGAGGCTCTCGACAGCAGACAACGAGCCTTTAGACGGCGCGCGCATGCACACCGCCACGCGATCGCGTGGTCTCCAAACTTATGATCGCGACTGTATTTCCATAAGGTATGTCACAAAAACTTTATGTACGTGAACTCATACGAAATTGCTTTTTTCAGGTTTCGTATTGCGCCTTTCACTATAAACTCATATTCACGTCCTCCCTTACAATGGTTATCAATGTTTGTGAAGTTTGCTCGTTATATTAGTAAGCCAACACATTCAGACGCGTCATACTGATTCCACAAACCACTACGTTGGGCTTGACAACTGCGCATGAAGTTGTGACAGCGACAACCAGCGACTTAAATTACATCAAGGAAAGAGCCTGACAAACTGTTTTGCTGCATGTCCACATTTTGAGAGAGCAAAATTACTTTTATGATCGCATACGAAGCAATTTCGTCGGTTCGCAAAACTTAGCTCAAGGAAGCGATTTCGTGACAGATCAACAGAGAAAGCGAAGTGTGTGCAGGGAAGCCGAACGTTGTGACAGTGAGATGTAGATCGCAAATGTAACACTTATAAGGTGAAAGCGTTATACGTCTCACCGAGTCAATAAATTTCGAGATTTCGCCAGGGCTCACAACACGTCGCGTGACAGTGGTATCCGCAGAAAAGCCGCAAAAATCGTGAGCAAAAGGCTCGGTCAAAAGTCATGCGCTACCGAAGTGCGTGTACGAGGGCCCACGGCGTACCGAAAACCCCACGGCTTCAGTCTACCGTGCCGTCACCAATGCCTTTAGCCTTTGACGTTGATTAAAGTTTCAAAGCGGGTTTCATGGCATGGCATATTTTTTATTACTATGGTTGTACAACTAAACAGGACACAAGAAAGGCAATGTTATAATTAGATCACTGATCACCAAAATTTATGGCGTCACAATGACTTCATAATATAACATCGTCGCTCCGCAAATGGGTGGCAGATCACGGAGACATTTGGAAAATACGATCGGAATACTGAGACCTTCACATACTTCGAAGAGCGCATTTGCAGAGTTTTATTACAAACTGCCGTTCCCTTTAGCGAACCCAGATTACCACGAAAAGCCGAACGGAGTAACGTTCGTTGACGCATTCATATAAAACACATAAAAAGAAACAACTCCCGCTGCATAAGTTCACAATCAGTTTGATTGCATTTATTTTGCGATATGGTAGTGAATCCGTAATCAGATTCAGCTAAAATGTTCTAGGGGAGCAACACGGCGCGCACTGCAGTAGCAAAACAGACATCCCTATGTTGAATGTGTAGCACGCGGCCTTTGCATTCTTCCTTAGTAATAATATACAACAAAACGGAGGCTGTCATTGCAGCGTTTCAAGTTATTGTTCTCTGATTTGATCTTACACACACTGCAACTACACTGTGCGAACACTACAACTCTGCATTGTATGTTGTGTGTTACTACATGTGCTCATCGGTATTAATCAGAGCGATTTCTTCCCGATTTCTTCCTTCATGTCATTGGAGTTCATCACAATGTAACAGCAGATGTAAGACAAGTAGTCGAAGATCATGATAATGAACTACATCACACGTGCCACATGTAAAATCACGAGGGAGAATCACAAGAGCCGTTGCATTCAGCTTGCGCATGAATGGAGTGGCACCTCCGGGGATGGACAGAAATGTGTGTGCTTAAAGCTTCGTAAGTATCTCCGGAATGGCGCAAGTACTTTAGCCTGGAGCGCTATGAAATGAAACCCCGGTAACGACGCTCGACGCCATGTTGCCAAACGTGGCCGACGAGGAAAACATCGGCGTGGCCACTTACCTACAGCGCGCCGAAGAAGCACTACAGCTCGCCCGCCTACGGATCAAGAACCAGCAGACGACTGACAGCCGCCGCTACAACCCTCGACGACGCCACATGGAATACCAGCCCGGTGACCATGTATGGGTATGGACGCCAATACGGCGACGGAGACTTAGTGAGAAGCTTCTCCGACGATACTTCGGACCGTACAGGGTACTTCGACGCCTCGGCGCACTCGACTACGAGGTTGTCCCTGACGGCATTACGAACTCTCAGCGGCGCCGTGCGCGACCTGAACTCGTCCATATCGTTCGCCTCAAGCCATATTACGCGCGTTAGTGAATCTGAGGACTGTACTTTTGCTTATTCTTTGTTGTACTTTCTTGCTTTATTCTTGTTATTTATTGTTGCATGTATTGGCCACCCCCCCCCCTCCCCGTGTTCTGTTTTAAGCATCGGGACGATGCTTTTTCAGAGGGGGGCCTTGCCACGTGCGTTTCTTTATCACTTTTGCTGTATTCGGTTTTCGGCCACAAAGGCTGTCAGCAACGCTCAGGGCGAACCGCGCCTCATTGTTCGAGAAGCTTCGTGATCATTGTAGATCGTTTTGTTAAGATTGCGCGCAAGACGCGCACACTCGAGCTTATTCTAGAATTTGCACGACAGCCAGTGATAACGCTAGAATAGTCGCGGGCACATGTTTAAATGCCGACGCGCTTTACCGCTTGTCAGTTGATTGACGGTCGACCCTCTGTTCTCCGCTATCAGTGCATACAGTGTGTATTGCTGTAAATTACCTTTCCGTTTCTTTGCCACAAGTTCGGCCAAATAAAGACTTTCATCTCGGACACGTCGCCTGCGGTCTTCGTCCACGTCAAGACCCCGTGACAATATTCATTAGACAAGTGTATTACCAAAACGTAAAAGCGGGATTTAAGTTGTGCTGAAGTAAGGTGCACAGCTTATAGTTCCATGTTGGGTGATTTGTTGGAATGAACGCACATGTTTCTTTAAAAAAAAGGCTCCCCGAACTCAGGGCTGGGCAAAGATACTTTGAAATCGTGTCGCGATACGATACAGGATACCACCGCAGTAATTGTATCCGATACAATACTTGCCAATTGTATCTTAAGATACTTCGATACATTCGCAAATTTGTTAATATAGATCCATATAATGTAGCTGCAAACGCCAATGCACAAAATATCTGCTTCAAATTTATTAACTGTGACCAACCTTGTTCCATTTGAATGTAATGTCTGTTAATATCTTAAAAATTTTGTCCTTATTGCTCAAAGTACATTAGCTCAATTCCGAAATAACTTACTGGGGTTTGTTTAGGCTGCTTAACAGAACACCTCTTTATAAACTTCGCTGACAGCGGTTCTTGCTTGTTTCTTTTTTTATAATTCATGGGAGTCGCTGCTCAGCTTGCCGACCAGCTAGCGGACTGCCATTTAATCACGTGAAATTTAATAAGTAGCCTTGTCACGATGGTGCAAATACCGACGTGGACATTTACCTTGTCCGTTAGCCACCACTATGCAATACTGGATCCCCGGACAGGTGTACAGTAGCAACAAAGCTGGTAGAGACATAAAACATAAATGGATGTTCTTATTCCACGCATCTTCTAGTGTAAAGCATTCGGTGTGAATATACACACTAACGTGCAATTTTTGAACAATTTTTCATCAACGAAAGAACATGTGCAACCAGGAAACGGCTCAGACGTATTGAATTGTCATGTAGTATAGTGTCGAATATGAAGGCGGCAGTCAAATTGTATAAACGAAACTCTTTAGTGAGCTAACTTGCGCCGAGGAAACTAAGTAACTGAAAGTACAAGCAAAGCACGCTGCACGGTGATAGCGGCGGTCATATTCGGCGGTCGTCGGTAATGCTATCATCGGCGAAACGCGTCGTCTTTCATAGATCAGGGATCAAACCTTCCAGCGTTATCACTGGAGCTCGCGCAAGCTCCCGATTAAACTAGGCCGCTCGCGTCCTGCGCGTAATTTTAACAGAACAATTAGAAAAAAAATTGCGAAGCTTCCGAAACATTGCGGCGCGGCTTGTGCTGAGTGGTGCTAACAGTTCTTTCTGCTGTTTAAACCCAATCACACCAAACTAAATAAATAAATAAGAGCGCATGACAGTATAGTTGCACAAAGCGTCGCAGGAAGCCGCTGCTATTCGCGCTATTGCCACTTACAGCTCCAATGATCTGGCGATTAGTAATAGTCAAAAAAATCAAGGAGGCCTAAAAAAGGGGAAAAAGAAGAAATTATAAGTAAAATAGGCAGGGGGTTCTGCTTCAAACATCCACAGTGAATATGTATAGAAACCCGATGCAGGCGGAACCACTATTAGCTATGCCAATTAATAATGAAGTGTCGTCAGCTAGATAGAAAATTAATTTCCCATGCAAAATTGCCTGAAGATACTAGTTGGGACGCTCATGAGAAAAACGGTGCATTTGGTATAAATGTTTCTCGAATCCCCCTTCTAACATCTATAAGATAGCTCCTAATAAATTCCATTATTATACTGCAAACTCGATTTCCCTATTTTATTAAGCGGTAAAGTATAATGCTTTGTACTCTATACTCAAAGCACGCCGCGTTGCCCTAGTGGTTATGGTGCTCGACTACTGACCCGAAAGTCACAGGAACAAATTCTGGCCGCGGCGGACGAATTTTCGATGGAGGTAAAAATCCTTGAGGCCAATGTATTTAGGTTGAGGTGCACGTTGAAAATCCCCAGGTGGTCGAAATTTCCGACGACCGCCCCCACGGCATCTATCGCAATCATAACGTGGTTTGGAGACGTTAAACCTCAAATATTATTTTTACTGTATACTCAAGGCACGCCCACATAACTATATATTTGTTTTCAAAATCTCCTTGGCAGAACAGTAAGTTCAAGTGAAGTATAAATGTGTAAACAGTAGCAAATATAACGCAGACATTTAAAAGTAGCAACAAAGCAGACAGCTTCTTTTCGCAGCCCTTTTCAAAAGAGATATTGCAGTGACAACACCGGAAAAAACAATAGAGACCTAGGTAATGTATCATGTCCAAAAAAAGCGCAGATAAAAAAGCGTTTGTGCTAACAATGAAATTATGATTTCAAAAACTCTTTGAAACGAGATAGCAGGAAGAAAGAGATACGGTACACTGAGATATCTTTTGCTAGGTAAAGGCTTGTTCTAATAGTTCGAGCATCGGTATCGGTGGAGCTGTAGTTCTTAGAACATTATCTGCATATAAGCCAATGTCATCGTATGTAAGGCAAACTTACATCCACGAAGTCCTTCAAGTCGCTTGTGTGCGAAAGCCATGAGACGCGAAGCAACTCCGTTCTTGTATCCTTCAGATTTTGTAGCGAAGCACCACGCAAGAGAATCTTCAATAGCGACATGAAAGCGGCATAATAATTTCCGTCACAGACGCGGCGGTATCATGGAGCTGATACAAATTAAACGCCAAAAGAAAGTCAAGAAACAAGAACTGCGTGGGCTGGATGTAGACGTTCGCGTACCTCTTTGTGACGAGACTGCGCGAGCGCTGCCACTTGACTTTGTTCCACCAATAGGGAAGCGCAGATCTCATCACCTGCCCTTACTAGAGGACTCTGGCAGAAAGATAAATTGATGTCGCTGCCCTTAGTTTCCTTCAGGTGGCTTAGTGGCGCTAGTACCAGCTTCAGAAGCGAAGTTCAGCCAGCGATAATTGTTTCGCACGGTGGTGTTGCGATAGCAGTATGTTGTATCTTAAGATACACGATACATTATTGAATGTATCGGAAATATAGATACAGATACTCGTTTTGCGAGACATATCGCGATACAGATACAAGATAGCCAAAGAGTATCTAAGATAGTATCTAAGATACATGTATCATCGATACTGCCCCCGCACTGCCCGAAGTGGCTACTCTGCATCGTTAGGACGGAACGAAAAGGGCGTGCTTCATTTTGTGTGAGAATAATATGATGGCGCCTGTATGATTTTTCCGATTAAATGAGAGATGTGGCTATGGGCACAAAATATTTTGCAGATGTGTTGCATCTGTAGGGGTTATGAATAAAAGTGTCTGTGTGCATTGTTTTTACATAGAGATCAGTTAAACAGAAAAGTGTACTTAGCATCTCTGCGGCAAATTCCGGCTGCTTTATGGGGAAATGTCTGCTAATTCAGCTTTAACAGATATTTTGATGGATATCCTTTTGACACATTACTATATCTTTCCACTGCATATCAATGTATCCCCGGCCCTTTAGTTCGGGACTATGATGTATGTCAGCTCTTGGTTCATTTAATTTCTTAATTGACTTGAGGAATACATATTGACATTTTGGCATATTGCACTTATCATTACTGCTGTTTTTTTATAACGCCGGCTGTTCTATGATTTCTTAGGTATTCTTTTTATCGGAACTTCAACTAGCCCATTGGCTTCAGTTCTGACAGGCCTGTTATCTGTATATATATAGTTTACAATAAACATGCAGACTTGATATGATTTGCAAAAAAAAAACTTTCAAATATCTACAAAAAACTACCTCTGTGGTAATCTCAGTTCGGAGCCTTTCATCACCAAGGCGGGATAAATAAAACGTAAATGAGGCTTCACTCCCTGGTTGCTGTCATCTTTCGCAGTGTGTAATGTTCCTTTCCTCTTTGTGGACTGCAGGCGAAAAATCCTCAGGATATTCTCTATGCGGCCCCTTTAGGTTCTATACTATCGTCTAGACTCGTTGACGCGGCTTAGCGAAAAGAAATAACCCTCAATTACTTAACCCTCAGGACATTTTTTACAACGAAGCCAGGCTGCTTTCAGTTCAGCTACAAGAGCATTGGTTCGTCATTGGTTATCCTCGATTTCCCACAATTTAAATAATTCTAGTGGGTCCTTCAAGGAACCCTTTTATCTGTACACTACAACGCCCTGGGTTTCTCTCAACGTCTCACCCATGGAGTAACAAAGTAACAAAAACAAATGGAGCACTCCGAGAAGATCCAGAACTGCCATCTCATAATCTTTCTGCTTGCCAATTAGCGGTATGAGCCCTACAAAGGCAAATAAAACAGTACAGTGGAACCGATATAGTAAAATGGCGCCCATTACTAATACAGTGCGAATATCCAACCAAACATCAAGTTCAACAGGGACGAAAAGCCCGATTCCACTAGTTCCGGGGGTGCTATTCTGGACTCTGCGAAATTCGGCCAAATTACCCGTCACTGTGCTCTAGTGGTTAATGCTCGACTTCCAATCCCGGCCGCAGCGGCCGCAATATCCGTGGAGTGCGCGCGCAAATGCTTGAAACCCATGCACCTAATTAAGGTTCATCTTAAAGAACCCCAGGGAGCCTGATTCTACAGAGCTATCCACCTCAGCATCCATCATAATTATACCGTGGTTTTTCGACGTTGGCCAACAATTACTGTTACAAATTCTGTGATATAGTGAAATTTCATAATAGCGGCATTTTAAGCGAAATCAGAGAGGCCGCAGCAGCCCTTTGTCTAATCCCCGTTGTTCAATCGCGGAATTTGACAAAGACCAGGGTAGCACCCCAGACAATTTCGTGCATTCTTCTTTGCTGGAAGTAACAACCGCAGAGCTGTTTCCAGGTCGCCGAGCTTGCACGCATTGCCCTCGGTGAAATCAGCTGCTGCGTCGTTGTTCAAGTGTTTCATCACGAAACAAGCCTACGTCTGCAGCAATGAAGAGCCTAAGACCTGCCATGCCGCAGGTCTTAGGCGGCGGCGGTTTCATGCACAATTCCCCAGTTTGTGTCCTGACCTATTCTACTCACTTCCAGTATCTTAATCTAACCCCCATCAATTCCGGTTCCATAGCACGTGGCGTGGTTCTAAACGCTCAAATAAACCTTGTTACGACAGAGAAAAACCGGGCTAGGGTGAGTATACACAAATGCGGTGCCCTAGGGTTCGCCGGTGGCATGCATATTTGTATGTGCTGTTTTCGATCGAATTGATGCTTTCTCAATGGTGGACTTGTCGGTGATGAGCCTTCTCTGATTCATTGCTTCTGATTCATTGTTTCTGATTAGACGTTTCTGATTCCATTGTTCCCTGAATATGCAATGTATACAACGCAATATACAACGCAGTTCAGTTGCCTGTAGCAACTAAACAAACTTCAATGTTAAGCACATTGAAGAAGGACAATTTCCCGGCATGGCGGAACGAAGCAGCAGCATTGAGCAATGCGATAGAGAAAAAGAAAGAAGAAAAGAAAAAAATTAAGAAAGGCAGAAGGCAAGAAAGAGAAATAAAGAATGGAACAAAAGTAGTACGTGAGGCACGAACATGCCAAGGCCCCATATTCCCGGAAGACCAAATACTCCTGTACATTTTCTCTGTTTTCTTTGTTATATGAATAGTTGCAGATTTCCAGCCATTATTTGGGAATGCCTGCCGAATGCGCTTGAACCCGTGTTTCTTTTTAAGCGAATTTTCCTTTCGTGCTAAGGCGGCCCTGCTAGTAATTTACGTAGCAAAACATATTCTTGGGCACTCTCACTGTTTGATTTGCCACAGTGGATCCTTTCTCTTTTGCGAGGTTGTCCAGTGTCATCTTTGTCTTTATGTTGTTCATTTCTAGCTCTTCTTGAACACTTTCTCGATTTAAGTGTTCAGCCATTTTTTTGCAGCTCGTTTCATCGCTTTTGAAGGGCACAATGGCGTCTGGAAGTCGCGGCTCGCGGAGATAATTCACACTACATTTGATTCCGCCTTCTTGTCAGTTTAGTTGTTTAAATACTTTTGTCTTACGCATTCTCTATCGTAATTTTACTGTTTTATTTTGGAGGAGTAAGCTAGGTGTGCAGCGTAAGGTGTCGGCGAAGGTATCCTTTCATATTAATATGATGTGTGGTAGTGTAGTTGACCTGTTACTTTTCGTCGCCGGAGATGTTGAATTGAACCCAGGTCCCGTCATTGCCGATCTGTCGCGCTCCCTGGCTTCGGTTCTGGAGACAGTGCGCAGAATCGAGGAAGGTCAGAACGCTATACTGCGGGAACTTCAGGGCGTAAAAGAAAAACAGGAAGCAAATGACCGCGAAATCAAGAGCCTAAATGAAAGGGTTGGGACACTGGAGGCAGCCTACTCTCCGCTCGCACCTAGTGAACCGAACGTCTCGAATGTTTCTGACATCGCCAATCAACTAAAAAGCATAACGTCACGGTGCGAAGATACCGAAAACCGAATGCGACGTTCCAATATACTTTTCATTGGTATTGAAGATGATGAGAAGGAAGATTGGACTGCGTCTGAACCAAACATCATAACTTTCTGCTCCCAAAATCTTGACCTCTCACTGATTGGTTCACAATTTCATAGGGTACATAGGTTGGGTCGTTTTGCTCCAAACAAGTGTCGGCCCATAATAGCAAAGATGACCGTCTTCAAGGACAAGCAAAGCATTCTGGCTTCTGCCCGCAAACTAAAAGGCTCAAAATTTGCAATAAGCGAAGACTTTTCACCCTCAACACGCCAAGCAAAGAGGAAATTGCTGGAATTTGCCAGGGCGAAGGCTAAGCCTTATCGATTATCGTTTGATAAGCTCCGAATCGACCGAGACATACGTTTTTGACTCATCCACTAACTCTGTTGTTTTATCTACGCGATAGCTAGACAGAAAGAGGAACAAGTGCGCTTGCAACGAACCTTCAAAACCTGCCTTCACTCTTCCGCTATCAGTTTTATTCACTAACATCAGAAGCCTTCTGCCCAAGTGCGACCAAGTTTCTTCCTTCCTTGATGACAGCGGTTCAAATGTCGTAGCACTTACAGAGACTTGGTTATGCCCTAATATCAGGGACAATGAACTACTGCTTGA
Organism: Rhipicephalus sanguineus; assembly: GCF_013339695.2. Lineage (NCBI taxonomy): Eukaryota > Metazoa > Arthropoda > Arachnida > Ixodida > Ixodidae > Rhipicephalus > Rhipicephalus sanguineus. The sequence continues at coordinate 70,251,504 of NC_051181.1, forward strand.
TAAGGACTACTCCATTTATAGGCGTGACCGCACACAGAAGAGAGGCGGAGGGGTACTGCTGGCCAGGGCAGTCATCTTTCTTCATTGATACGAGCTCTGATCTGGAAATAATATGGGCAGCATGTAGGGCGCACACCGACAACATACTAATAGGCGTTTACTATCGTCCACCCGATGCTAGTCCATTATTCCTAGATGAATTGCGGAACTGCATTTCGGCCGCAATCAAGGGATGTCCTACGGATCACGTGTACCTTTCTGGTGACTTTAATTTACCCAACATCGACTGGCCCACTTTATTATCGTCCTGCCAAATTTCAACTGATTTCGTTAACCTTTCGTTGGATTTCAACTTTTCACAAGTGGTAAATAAACCGACACGTGGCACTAATATCCTAGATTTAGTGCTAACCACAGCTCCTGATACGATAGGCACAATCGAATACTGCGATGTTTTCATTGACCACAACATCCTACAACGCACCATCCACAAACCGGTACCAAATATAGGTTCCATGGCTACCGAGTTCATTCGTAACTACAATAAAGCGGACTACAGAAGCATGAACAGGGAATTAGCGGTCTTCTTCCACCAGTCTTTTGTACAATCTTTCTCTCTGCAGTCTGTTGGTGAAAACTGGCTCGCTTTTAAGAATAAGATGTTAGATTTAGTGGACAGGTATGTGCCTCTTATCTCTATCGCCCACGATAACAAAAACCCCTGGTTCAGTTCATCACTGCGCAGACTGCGAAACAAAAACAAGCGGTTCTACACAGCTGCCAAGCACTCACCCAGCCTCTTGCACTCAAACCCAAGAAAGTTCTGGCAAACCATATCCCCTGGAAATGAATCGCGACAAATCTGTCTTTTCAATGACGACAACACACCATTAACGGATGCCGAGTGTTCACATGAGTTCAACAAATTTTTCTCGTCAGTATTTACAAAAGAAGATCACCTAAACGTGCCTTATGTTCCAGATTCAGGTTATGCATATATGGCACCAATAACGGTCACTGCGGATGGCATTGCATGTCTCATAAATAACCTTAAACTATCAACATCTGCCGGTGTAGATAATCTAAATTATAAGATATTGAAAAATACCCTGCCTCTTTCTAGTGAAATACTGTGCAGAATATTTAATCAATCATTGTCGACCGGCCAACTACCTAATTAATAGAAAATTGCTAAGATTATTCCAGTATTCAAAGCTTGAAAGAAAAAACAACCAGACAACTACCGCCCCATTTCCCTAACATGCATTTCCTGTAAAATGCTGGAGCACATAATTGCGTCGCATATCTACAGTCACCTGGAGACTAATAATTTCTTTTTCATTTATCAACATGAATTTCGAAAACATCTGTCATGTGATACGCAGTTGCTCGAGTTTACTACCGACTTGCACTTTAACTTTGACAGCAATTTACAAACCGATAGCATTTTCCTTGACTTTTCCAAGGCTTTTGACCGGGTTGCCCATTGGCGGTTGTTTTCTAAATTAAATTCCATCTTGGATTAGAAATTTTTTATCATCTCGACAAAAATTACCGTGATTATTAATTGTGTTTCTCCCCTTGCTGATGTAACAACCAGAGTCCCTCAAGGCAGTGTTGTAGGCCCTTTACTCTTCCTCATTTACTATAATGACCTGCCCAATAATATTTCCTCAAGTATAAGACTATTCGCTGACGACTGTATCATTTATAGAAAAATAACATCTCTTGATAATCACCACATCCTGCAAAATGACATTAACCTTATAAATATGTGGTGTAAAAAATGGTAATGGTGTTGAACTCTGAAAAATGTAAACTCATTTCTTTCACTCGCAAGCAATCGAACTCAGATTTCCCCTCCGTTATTAACAACTCTGCCATATCTCGTGTTCAGTCATTCAAGTATCTAGGGATAAACCTAACTCACAATCTTTCTTGGCCCCCCACATTACTGCTATCTGTGCTAAAGCATCACAAACGCTTAGGTAGACTCGCCGCAATCTGCGTAAATCGCCACCTAACATTCGCAAGTTAGCGTACCTAACGTTCATTCGCCCGCAGTTAGAATTCGCGTCATCTATTTGGTCCCCTCATCGAGATTACTTAATTAGTAACCTAGAACTTGTACAAAACCGTGCCACCCGTTCTATTACAGGAACTTACGAGCGCAAGTCCAATATTACGAAAATGAAACACGAACATTCGCTGCACCCTCTTCAGGTTCGCCGGTGCGTTTCCCTTTTGTGTCTGCTTCACGGATATATTCATAACGCCAGGCCACATTCCCTCCCTTTGGAAACCCCACTGCGCATGTGTAGGCGGCTCCATAATCAGGGCAGTTTGAGCGCATCTTTGGCAAGACAAGGGCGTTTTGTTGCTCTGCGCTGCCACATGCCGTTAAACTTTGGAACGACCTCCCTGGCGATTCGCTTCGATCACTAATCGCAAAGCCTTCCACGACCGCCTACTCGAACATTTCATGCTTACATAGTTTTCTCTATTTTTCCAGATCTGTTACTTCGTACGCTTATCTCATTTTTTTCTTTTCTTTAATTATTGTGTAACGCTGTATTATATCACATTGTATAGTATTGTAAACGCTGCCAAAATTTGCTTTTTTTCAATGACTGACTGTCAATGGTAATTAAGTTCGCATTTTTTCCGCTTCGCGCATGCTCCTTCCTTATTTTATTTTTTCTACCTGGATGTTACTCCTTTTTTTCTGGCACTTGATTACGTCGCAGTATCTCAGTGCACCTTTCAGAATGTATAGTTTAGATTTTCAACTTTTTCTGTATTTATCACATGTCATATTTAACCATGTATCGCCCCCCATACACAATGCTCCGATAAGGAGCCTGTAAGTTATTGTGAATAAATAAATAAATAATAAATAAATAAATAAATAAATAAATATATAAATAAATAAATAAATAAATAAATATTATATGTTCCTGGAACTCCCAGTTGTCTTTATTATTTTAAGGCTGCTGTCATCTAAAATGTGTCGAAGGCCTTTCCTTGTTTTAAAACGGGCTTTCTTTAAATAGGGTGAAGCACAGCTTTTGTTTTATCCTGTTTGAAATTATTTTAGTTAATGCATTGTATGTCGCCGAGATTGTGCTGACATGCCTATATTTCTTCAAGTGTTTGAGGTCTCCTCTCTAGTATACTACTAAGAATATAAAGTTGGCCTTTTTCCAGATTACTGAAACAGTTGTTCTTTTGAGGCACTGACTGCAAAGTACAGCATGTTTATTCGATGTGACGTCCCCTCCGGCTTTAATCAAATCAGGTGTTATTCGGTGATTTCCGGCCGCTTTTCCGCGTGGCCCTTCGCGTGCGCCGTTACTGACCTCGTTCTCAGTTCCATATGGAACCTCCGTGTCTAGCTCGAAATTGTTTTTTACTGGGGGTTGGATGACTTTGTTTTGAACTGCGTATTTCAATGTGAAATTTCTCTACTACCCTTCATTTTCGATGAAGGCGAAAGTACTTGAGACCCGCGTACTTTGATTTCAGTGCGCGTTAAAGTACCCCTGGTGGTCGAAATTTCCAGAGGTCTCCACTACGGCGTTCCTCATAATCATATCGTGGTTTTGGAACATTAAACCCCAACAAGCGTTCTCTTATTATCTGCTGACCTGATTACCTCATTGAAGTTCTCTTTGTAATTTGCCGTGTTTTTCTGACAGCTGCGCGTCGATTAAAGGCATCGTGTTTTTGTACATCCATGAGGTATGTCACAAAACTATATGTGCCTGAACTCATGTGAAATTGTTTTTTTCAGGTTTCGTATAAGGTCTTTCACTAGAAACTCATTTTCCACGTCCTTCGTTTCAATAGTTATCACAGTGTGTGAAGTTTGCTCGTTATATTTGTCAGGCCACAAATTGAAACGCGTCATGCTGATTCCACAATCCACAAAATTGAGTGTGATAACTGGCGCATGAAGTTGTGACAGCGACAATCAACGAAATAAATTGCATGAAGGAAAGAGCCTGACAAGCTGTTTTGCTGATGTGCTGTATTTTGACAGAGCAAAATTACTGCTATGACCGCATACTGTCGCATTCGCAGAAAGCAATTTGGTCGATTCGCAAAACATAGCTGAAGCCGACGAGGGGACAGTGAGAGCTAGATCGCAAATGTCAGACTTATCAGGTGAAGGCGTTATACGTCTCACCGCGTCAACAAATTTCGAGATTTCGCCGGGCCTCACAAGACGTCGCGTGACGGTGGCATCAGCAGAAATGCCGCAAAAGAACGGAGCAAGAAAGCTAGCTCAAACGTCACGCGATACCCAAGTACATGTATGCGGGCCTACGACGCACCGAAAACCCCATGACTTCAGTGTAACGTGCCATCACCAATGCCTTCAGCTTTTGACGTTGATTAAAGTTGCAAAGCGGGCTTCTTGGTATGGCATACTTTTTATTTCTGTGGTAACGCAAATAAACAGGATCGAAGAAAGGCAACGTCATCAGTAGGTCACTGATCAAAATTTATGACGTCACAATGATTTTATCACGTGACATCGTCGCTCGGCAAATGGCTGAGAGATCACGGAGACAGTTCGAAAATATGAATAAAATACAGAGACCTTCATATATTTAGAAAGCGCATATGTGACATACGTTCCTCACGTGACATACTCGCTCCACATAGCTCTTGTATTCCACGCCCGTCAGATCGGGGTACGTATTGTGGGAATATGATGAAGAATGCCCGTTAAGGAGTATCATTACTATTCGCGCTACCCGTTATACCTCTTGTGTGCATAAGCCACACGTCACCCCCTACCGCAGATTCCTGAAGACGCTGATGCACAGACGCTCCGGAAAAAAGACCGGCTCCGACATACCGTTCGAGCTTTTATACCTCCGTGCTGGTGAAAACCTACGTTACGTTGCAGAGGCTTCGTGTCAGGGTTGCGCTACCGCCATCTGTGACCACCCTCTGGGTGCAACATTCCGGCGGCCCATATCGCATATCCTGTCCATTATATGACGGTCCAATGCGCGATGTGACAGCCACACACTTCTTCTGGACTTGCACAGGCCTACACTATGGCCGCCTTTTGCGCCTCCGTGGAACGGTCCGCAGGCCAGGATGACCACGCGACCTCTAACGCTGGATGCCTCGACATTACCACCGTTCACTATCGATTTATAGGCGCAAAAAACTTGCACGTCTATTTTTGATACCAGCAATTTATGTGCCTTAAGACAGGATCTCGAAGAAAAAATGCTGGACTTGCAACACTCGGCTTTTTAATAGTTTTAATAGCTTTTAATCGGGTGCTGCTTCATGTGCAGACGGTCATTTCTTTCCTTCTGTGTCACACTTTGGTTCGCACTCACATGATCTTCAACCCTCTGTAAATGACAACTCAAATAAGCACCAACAGGGGTGCATCTTGTCTGCGTTCATTTATGAATGGTTCCTTTTCCAAGTTTTCTAATGAGAGCGCAATTCATTATATTTAGTGCCTGTTCTATGTGGTCGTTATCCGCAATTATGTGGTATCTTTGAAAAGCTTGCACTATCCTATTCATAACTATACATGCAGAATAATCTTTTGATGAGTCTCAGCTTTTCTGCGCTGGATAGCCAAGCGACGAATGGGTGGCGTTATTAGTGGATATCGGGCTATGCAGTGACGTCAATTCCATGACTGTCATCGAATAAAATAGGAGCGTGTTAAAGGTGGGCTGGTGCCCGACGAAGTAAACACATGGTGATTAACGCCATCTTATGAATTTCTCCTTAAAGAGCACACTTTCACGTTCACCGATGCGTTATTTAGCGTTAGCTATAGACTATGTTTTTGTTTATGTTTTCCATGTTTATCTCCAGGGCTAAAGTATGCAATTGTACTGTCACCATGGAGAAACAGCACGAGTGGAAAGCAGGGCAGGTCATTATAGTTGGTCAAGACTGCACTGACATTGGATGGGTATCGTCTTTCTGTCGCACAGCGCGTGGGCTTCGTTGGCCTTCTGGCAGTGCAGGTTGGAAGCGGCATTGGCTTCCGTTTAAAGATAGCATCGTCCGGATGCTGTCTATCCTATGTGTCCCCCGCATCCAGGCACCTCTTCTTTCCCTAAACTAGGCATCTGTGAAACTGCTCGGGAAGAGTACTCGGAGAATACCGAAGTACAAACAGCCCAATACTACAATAAGCTAAACCAACCCGTTTATAGAATTTGTTTCTTGGAATCAGTAGGACGCATATGTTCTCTCTCGTGTGTTGTCTTGACCTCTGCCGGAGAAGTGGTTACTTTCACCTTGCGTAGTTGCCTCTTTCCAGCATTCAACAATGCAACATGAGCTTTACCAACCAGTCGAGCCCGTCGCTCTTGTCTATATTACGCTTCACGTTGAGTGTACTGTCTTGCTCTACCTATACATTTCATCTTAGAAGTCTTGGCGTTTGGGTCAATCTGTCATTCATAAAAAAAAAGCAAGAGTAACCGTGCTCTAATTAGTGTTTCATGAATGCATTTTTCCGACAGAACATCAACGTGCCTAAACATTCGTAATCTTGAACAACAAAAGATCGACATAACTTAATTCCATTTTCAAGCCTTTATTACATGCGATGAAGATTCCGTAGCTTTCTCGCTACACGCATGTGTTGGTGGACAACATTTCACTTCTTGCGAAAGCCGATGCCTCCAGTACCTCCTACACCGCCTCCAAGGGCAGCAGCCTCATTGATCAGCACAGCTACAAAAGAGAAAGAAAAATAAATTGAAGCTTCTGAATCCACGCAATTAGTTATCAGACATTAGTTACCACGGAAATGAGCGTCAACGGCGAAGGTTCGTGTTCAACTGCGGATCTGAATGTTCCTTCCTTGGGATTGGGCGGCGAAATTTAGTGGTAATCACTCAATTAACTCAAGATTCTCTTAGTGGCGACACCGAATACTTGTTCTCAAATATTATATTTTCTTCCGATGAGTATACGCGATATCGCAGTAAGGAACAGGACGGACTTTCACATGATGCAAAGCCGTATTAGGCAATATTCTGTAGAAAATATAGGCATACCAGTTCTTGAAAAATTCACAGGATCCCCTATTTATTCACCTAAGATATTGCGCATGGCAAAGCCAGTTTCTCTTTACTCTCATTCGATGAAGTTGCTCTGCCTCGCCACCATCTGAAAGCTTTCTGCACATGACGTGGTCTTCCGGTGGCTCTATGATCAGAAGCACTTCACCTGGTTCATAACTGCCTCGGTGAACGGCCCAGCTTTGACGAAGCAAGGAAGTCATCTGATGGTGTCATCATCTGAAGTCATGATGACGAGGCAAGTTTTGGTGGTCTGTGATGTCACGATGACGTCGTATGGTGACGTAATCAGGTGAGGGTTATTTTTTCTAATATTAGTCCTGACGCCGCAGGACGCCCCCTGCGGCCGTAACTTTTGGCGTTTATGAGGCATCTGAGGGCATCACCTTAGCATCTCACGTAGAAGGTATTTATTTCTTTCTTTAGGTCGTGTTCTTCCGCTTCATTTTAATAAGCGGGCGAGGGAAATTATTCCCAACGTAATGTATATCACTGCGTTGCAGGAGTTTTCCCACCACAAGACGTTTACCTAAATATCATATAAATGCTATGGTATATAAATAAAGAAACATGTTGGTTCGAGTGTGCAACAGTACCCAATGCGATGGCGACCCATACAAGGGCGTTCATTCCAACCAGACAGTTCATGTTGAGTTTCCTGCGAAGAATGCATAAAACGGTGGATAGCAGGTAAGCCTTATCCCATTTTTATGGCCGTAAACATTTGCTTGAAAGGGATGTTATCCTGTTATACTTCAACGCTAAGCGTTTCGGTGAAGGCAAGGCTTGTGGGTACATCATTGGCATTTCGCATGCCTATGTGCAATCGCAGAAGTTAAAAAATGCAGCTAATAACCTGCTCACAGCACCTGACGCCCAACTTTTCCCCCTGCGCAAAAAATGTCGTGCCTATCAAATATACACCGATCACACAAAGACGAAGGGATGTAGATGATTCAATTGTATTTATCAGAGCGCATGGCTGACCCAGGAAAGCCTTTCAAATATATTCTTTGGAAACTAACGAGTAAGGCGGCGTTCGGCCACAATGCCAGGATAAAGCGGCACTGTATGAAGACTAAGAGTTTTTCAATAGAACGAAAAAAAAAACACTTTTGTTCCCATTTGCAATTTATATCTACCCAGTTCAGCTGGTCACTCCCCTTTATTAATTTCAGAAATCATTTATAATTCGAAGTGACATCATAGTATTGTTCCCCTAAGGATGTTTTCGTACCAGTCTAGATGTAAAATCGAATGTTCTCGCTGTTTAGACGACGCAGCTTTCAAGCGGATACTATCACAAAATAAACAGATCACATTAAATTGTGTTTCATTTCCCGCGATCTCATGTAGCTCTAAAAAATCAGATCCTTACACATAGACGAGATCGGCTTAGTCCCAATGAGGAACAACCGTATAGCGACTAAACGTAAGGTGAAATATAATTTTTTTTTTATTTCTACTCAGATAGTAGTCAACTCTTTCTTCTCAAGCACCAGTTAAGCGCAATAATGCCTATACGCATCCTTTTATATGCTATTATGTTTTACTGAATAACAATTCTTGCATCTGCAAAACACTTCTTAGGCTCTATTTCATAAAAGAAATACTTGTGCTGATACCGATATTGCACACAATATAAATAGCTAAGGTAGCCAAAACTTGAAAAAATCTTATTGCTCGAGGAACCACCTTTGATCTCTCCCCACCTTCCTGTTGAATGTATACATCGCTCCTGTGGCCAAAGTTATGCTAGGTATGCTCACCAATGGTTGTTGCAGAACCTCAATGGAAGGTTTCGGTTAAAAATGTCTGCGTACGTATGGTGCTTATATACTACTGCTAGCCAACGTGGAATGACATTTTAGGATATAATAGGAAAAGGGAATGGTCATATATTTGTAGAATGCGCAGTGCTTGTGACACGCAATTTACCTCCCCTGACATGGTTTTCTTACGGTAGAGTCAGGAAACCGCGTAGAACATGGAGGATGCACAGGTATTTCGAAAACACTACGATGGTCAGCTAATTAAAAAAGGAGGCATTGTAGCAAAAGCTTCCCTCACATGCATCACCTACGTTACAATCAGGAAACTGAGCAGAATATGGAAGACGCAGACATGGTTGGAAAAGACGTTAATGGTCTCTTGACTGAAGGCGCTGTGGCGAAAAAAAAATGTTTCTGTTTACAGTTGCACGTACATTCGGTGTCGACGACCAGTTGAAGAATGATCTGATTTTCATAGCTGCTAGTGTACTCCATTATCATTATTTGGGTCTTATCTCGCTTATCTAGCAAAGATCCTTTGCATAAGGCCCAAGACGTGATCCTTTTTTTTTCTGATAACAAGCAGCGGGACACAGGAGAGCGAGTGAGATCCTGCGGTTCTTCTATCTCCGCGCTAACTACATCTATGATCTACAGCTATGCAATTTCTCTTATGCGACTAATTTTATTACTTCTCCAAACCGGATTCACAAGGGTTGATTGAAGATGTAACGATGTACCCATTAACAATCTGAAGTGTCAGCTGCAAATTACCTAAAAGTAAATCCCAGGAAAAGGATTGCGATATAGAGCAAAAAGTGAAGCACCTGCTTGTAATCAATATTTGGTGTATGCTTCTAAAAGCTGCAAAATATATATCCGTACAAAAGATTAGGTATCACGTTGTCGTCACACCTTGCGTTGGAAAACAGATGACGGGATATCTGCAAAACTTCTTCTATTGGCATAGGCGTCTCGTCTCGATATGGGTGTCCTCTTCCACTCAAAGCAGAACATGAATATGATGAAATGAAGAAAGTGATTGTGATGGAATCTATATTAGCGAAGTGATATCAATCGCCGCTTGGAAAAAAATCGATTTTCTGTAGACACTTTAGTTAGCTTTTTCAAAGCATGAAAATATTCGAACGCGTTCATTCTATGCAGAAATAGGCCTTTTCATGGAACTCTTTACGAATCTGATAATACCATTCCTGACAGCGACGTACTGCTGAAGAAGCACTGAACGTACGTACGCCGTAAAATAAGTAAATGAATCAATAAGAAGGTCCGGGCAGGGGTACCAATGTCCCTGAAATATGCTTCGCTTGAGTTACTTTTCATTCAATTTTCCCACATCCATACATGATTATTCCATTGTAAAGCAGCACCAACTCACAGACCAAATGACTCAACAGGAAACCACAAACCAACTGAGTGAACAGGAAAAGTTGAAAATTATTTGACATCATTGGAGACACACGATGTAATTAATGTTCAAGGATGATTTAGGATCGCATTCACGGTAGAGTGGGCGTCGATTTCAAAACAATTTCAACGATCCCTTTCTACGCCTGCTAAAGGAATGAGCTATAGACAACCTTTAGGCTGAATTTGTCTGGCTACGCGCTTTTCCGTGACACTTTGATGAACTGCCTAAGTGAGTTTCCTTTTTGAGCCTTCATTGTCATCAATTTTTCTATGCGGGCGAGATTGCCTGTGTTGAACCTTCTGACAGTACACAACGCTTCAAATTCCGGAAAGTGAAACTCGGGGTTTTGTTTCTCTTTCATCTCTTTGCTACGTATTGCAGTTCAAGACTCAAAAGTGATATCTTGTATAAAGTTTGAACCTGTTCAGAAGGGTGTTTGTTCAATGAATTTGTGGGGTCCCGAAACTGTTCATATTGAAAAAAATGTATTGGGCCAAAGAAACTGAAAATCTGCTTGCACGCCATTTGCAGTTTAAGCAACAGGTGATTGTCCTTTCCAGTATCAAAAAGGCCTAAAAAGCACAATTTATTTAGACGGCCGACAAACAACAAACTAATTGGGACTAATTCGCCGTATTTATTCGCCAGAACGAAATAAGCACTTCTAGATATTGTGTGGAGTGATGTACAGAGATTTATAGGAGACAGAGAGAATGGACTCATTTGTCTACAAGGTAGATCGAGAGGTCCTAATCGTTCAGGCTACCTTGAGCTCAGGCAGCGTCCTGCGCCCTCACGACCCGCCGTACCTGATAGTCGAGGTTGGAGCGGGCCAGGACTTCCGAAATCTCTTGGATGTGTTAAGGGTTGTGGGCTTTACTGGCGATTTTCTGCCGCCACCTGCGACATGATGCAAGGAGCAAGGTTATCCGCAGAAGTGGGAATGCGGACACGTAGAGGCGACTTGCTTATTTCTGGTTGCTTGTGGGAATGTGTTGACACGTACAGCACTGACTAATCTATCCTGCTCTCCAAGGAGTGAATTCTGTGCGGAAGGTTATGCTCTACGAGTGCGTTCATAATACTTGGAAATGTTGTCATAGGTTACTAGAGGATGCATGCGCTCAGACACTGCATCTTGAGATTCGGCTTTTTGTGTCATCGAGCCACGACGTCGGAGATCTCGTAGGCAGGAATTACGTGGTGACTTACCTGGAGGATGAACACGACCCGTCTCGTTAGCGGTTTTCAAATATTTATTCCTAATTTACTGCATAGCGAAGGTGCTCCAAGCCTATTCAGATTATGTAATCAAAATTTGCACCTCAGTTTTTCGCTCCGAAAGTGAGGCTACCGCCGCTTCTTAGACCTTAAGGTGGTCTTTCTCGGGATAAATATACTATTTCAATCTTCGTTAGCAAAAATTACCGCGGCTAGCAGCGCCACTAATGCGGGCTAAGACTCCGCATCTGTGTAGACTGTGGAGGGCGGAAACCATGCCCCTTGTGAATGACACAGATCCGGAACTCCGTGCGCTGCTACTGGTGCACTGGTTGCATCTTTCGGGATATAGGATATACAATGTTCCTCCGTGTGGCATGGCGTAAGTTTACAATCGCGCTAGCGGCCCTTTGCACCGATCATTCCCCCCCCCCCCTCTTGAGGTAAGAAAATCAAAGGGGCCTAGTGTTCGTTACTGGCAGCCATATGGAGAAAAATATCATCATCAACCAGACTACATCCACTGCGTCGTACTTCGCAAATGACTTAAAAGTAGGCTACCAGTTTACAAACAATTAAACATCCGAATTAGTGCCTTTTAAATTTAAGTAGAATTTGAAAAGAACATTTGGTGCCTCTTGTGCGGTTTTGCAGTTCCAAACCACACTTCTCGCAATGCGTAGTTAACTCGCTTGCCAAATATTCTCCAATGGCACACTGCACTGTGTGGCACTTGCTTTGCTTTGTCTAAAGTTGACGCATGTCGCCAGGTACAGTGTTTAGGTTAGTGTTAGTTTTTCCGCCACTTTAGTCGTTCTTTTCTAAGGCGTATTGTTCAGGGTTGCAAGGTTTCGATACTTTGCGCCAATTTGGCTATTTGCTTATGCCGGTGGCGGGAAAAAACATCTTGGCTCCTTAGCTCCTTTTTGGTAGTATCGTGTTTCCTCGATTTGAACCAAATTATCGATATCTTGCGATGCCGCCGCCGCTGGCTTTCGAGTATGCGGTGTCAAAACATCCCGACGAAGGCGTGTTTCCAGCTCTAGAAAAATAACTGAAGGCTTGCGTTACATAAAAGTAATGTCTTTTGGATACGTGGCTGAGACTCCGGGAAAGGGGACGGGGGATCTCTTGTATGGGGCCTCATCTTGCAGACCACATATTACTGAAGGCGAGTTTAGGCTGTGATTGGAAGTCAACAGAACGATCGATCACACTCCGCGTCCAGGAAGCTGTGCACTAATTGGCATTAGAAATATGACACTAAAGAATTTGGAACAGACAAGCACTCGGAAATATTACCAGCACGGACTGCGCAACACGCGAGAAAGTATTTGCAAAGAAAGTACAAATTATGCTTGAAATTCCCGCTGCTGTGGTTTAGAGCACGCTCGTGCAGCAGTTTTCTTTTTTTCGTCGTAAGGTTGGGGCATCCGTTTTCGTAAGAAAAGTCACGCATACCCGTGAACTGTGTCACTCCTGCAGCAGGGCTTGAAAATTCGTGCTCCTGCACGAAATGATTGCTGACGTCCATAATTTACGCTTTACCCACAGCAATTATAATTGTTAGGAGTTATTGCTCTATATAGTTACAATTCTATGAAAATCCTCTTGCAGTTAATCATATAAGGAAACGTCACACCTGTTTTCACACACACGCGGCTACTACTGCCCTTGATTCGAGTTCGCTAATTATTTTGTAGCTTTTTCCATTTATAGGCTACTTCCGACCTGGAAACCTTGGTTTTTGTTGGTGCTGCTGGAATGACTGTGCGCCACAAAGAAGGGCCATTTTTTTTATTTTACCTTAATATTATTGAGACCAAAACGAAAAGCGGGATTTAAGAAGATTTCAAGTAAGGTGCAGAGGTTATCATTCCATGTTGGGTTATTTGTCGGTATGAACGCACAAGTTTCTTTAGCATAGAGGCTTCCTGAAGTGTATACTGTGCATCGTTATAACGGAACGAAATGAGCGTGTGCTTTATTTTGTGAGAATAATTGATGGCGCCTGTATATTTTTTTATTAAATGAAAGATGCGGCGATGGGGCACAAAATATTTTGTAGTTGTGATGCATTTTTGTGGGGTTATGAAGAAAAGTGTCTGTATGCATTATTTTTTATTAGACATGAGTCAAACAGAAAAATTTACTCAACATATCGGCGGCAAATCCTGGCTGCTTTATGGCGAAATGTCTGATAATTCAGCTTTAACAGATATTTACTGGATATTCTTTGGACAAGTTACTATATCGTTCCACTGCATCTCAATATAGCCCCGGCATTTTTTTCGGAACTATGATGTATGTCAACTGTTGGTCCATTTAATTACATAACTGACTTTATAAATCAACATTGACATTTTTGCGTATTTCAATTATCACTACTTCTGTTTTTGTATTCCCTGCTAGAGGTGTGTGCCGCCGCGCTGCGCCGCCGCCGCCTGTTTTTGGTCAGGCCGCTCGCGCCGCCGCCGAAGTCCCAAGAGAGATCACGCCGCCGCCGCCGCCGCCGCCGCGCAATAATTGCAGCATGCCGCCGTTAGCCTTTTCTTTTAATTCGAATGGGGAATCTGGAAATAAAATACAGCACTTCGCCGGAGGAGCTCTTCTCGATGTGTCCATGCAATGAACTGTCCATTTCAGCGGCCGCTGAATAGCGGGAGCTCGGCGAGAAGTGCGCCCTCGGTTTCCGGTTCTTGTTGTGCAGCCCCATCATGACATCACGAAGCTTTCAAACGCTCTCGACACAAATGATAGGGATGGAATGCGCTTCAATGCAACGAACGCAGCCCTCAGAGATCCGATTTTCGATGCACATGTCATTTGATCGTGTTAGCCATCGATTTAGGTTTAATGCGGCCGCTCGTCTAACGCAATTGTAAGGTCGGTACGCATTCCCTGCATAGTTCTCAAACATCTGGGACACAGTCATATGCAAATTCAGACATGAAAAGGTCCTGTTTCTCTGCATTTCGTCCACTCTCTTCTTACGCTAGGAATGTGCTGGCGGGTTCGGTGTGGCGACGTGGTCAAGAGCGAGGTGACATCACTGCTCACGGCATTTTCGAATCACTGAATGCGCTCTGCCGAAATGGCCTGTGGACATCTCCTTTAGATGAGCGCATCGAGAATAGCTCCCCAGAAGTTGTAGTATCTTTTTCTTCTCCAGAAATATCACGGGTATTGCCTGACCTTAACGCTGCCGCGTCCTCCAGCCTAGCATATTCTAGCATATTCTTGGAGTCTTGGACCTAGTACACTGTTATAAAATAAATAAATAAATAAATAAATAAATAAATAAATAAATAAAATAGATAAGTAATACATATCACGGTGCGTTAGTACACTTTTTCCTTTCATTCTTACTCGAGTAAATCGAAAAAAAAATACTGAAGTAAAGAGAATGGCAAACTGAGAATATAGCTGAACTATATTTGGTAGGTATTCATGTTAAGAAGACATGACGTGGAAACACGGACATAAGAGAAAAGTCGAGAGAGTGAATTGCTATCTCTCACGTAAACCACTACTCGCACTTGATTGATAGGTATGGTCTCTTGTATACGTGGGGCTGCCCAGATAAATGTTTGCGTCTACCTTCAATTCCACCGCTCTGTGATTTTTCAGTTCTTAGCGGCATTTCTGGTGTCTTGACTACTCTCCTGTGTCCGTGTTTGCACGCCCTGTTTCTACAAAGGGCCCCTAACAGCCTCTGAAAATACAACAAAAAACAAAAACAACGAGCGCGTTATTCTCTCTTGGCGTTTCTTTTCTCTTGGTGCACTTCGTGATGCCAGAACAGTGGTTCACGTGACATCATCAGTAGAGCCCCGGATTTTTAGGCACTAAAAAAGCTCGTTTTAGGCGCTAAAAATAGCCAGGCAAAACAACGTTTTAGGCTTCCAAAAGAGTAAATATAGGCACAATAAATTTTCGCATAAATGCAAATAATTTGAAACAAAGACGTGCGCGAGTTCTATCTACGAGAAGCAAACAAAAAATGTTATTGCTTAAGATTGCACAAAGGCGTTAAACAGTTGAACATAGCCGTGCAATGTGCTTGGTCCCGTATGGTTCGCAGAACACGGTCTCTCCCGAGTTCTGCACGGTGAGTCAAGATTCCACTGTCGAATCAACAGACTCCTGCAGGATGTCTCCTCGGCATGTCTGAGAAGGGCAGAGCACGAGCAGATATCCAGACCGCTAAAAGACCAGAAGGGAGGGATTCCTCCTATTGTCCGGGTCGAATCGCTCAGATATTTCTCCGCTGCCAGTGAATCACTGGCGTAGCAAGGGGGGAGAGTGGGGTTCAACACCCCCCCCCCCATTGTTCACTTTTGCATGCGTTTATATGCACGCATGCATACAAGCGAACTCACAAACATAGATAGAGTATGGTTGAACCCCCCCCCCCCCCTCCCTTCCGAAAAATATTTCTGGCAGCTGATGCAGTGAACACGTTACAAGTTAACTTACACAAACAAAAGCCTCGTGCACATCATATCTTGCTTTCTTCTTTTTGCTCCTCACTCTTCTTTCTGCTGACGGCTCTCCACGGTCTCGCAATCGCGAACCGCGCACGCCATGTCTCTGCGGCGGCGAATGTGCGTGTGCCACTTCACGGCTGCTAGCAGTTGTTTCCGTGTGTCGGTTGAACTACAGGACTAGGTACTCATAGTTTCTAACAGTCAGTGTTGCGCAGTAGCATGAATAACGGTCTCAAACTGCTCCCGGTAGCGCAACTTGAGGCTAAATGCAAGCGCAACTTTTGAAAATAGGCATTTATAGGCAATTGTGGGCATTTAGGCAAAAACGTCATAAATAGGCATTTATAGGCACTATAAAACACAATAAAAGCCTTTCTTAGCATCTAATTCATGCTCATATATGAAAGTGGCACGATAGGAGCGCAAGGAACAAAATAAGCATTTGCCTAAAATCCGATCTCTAATCATCAGGGTACATTGTCTCGACTGGTCCATATACGAGAAATAACAGTTGTGAATTGTCTCCCATGCTGCTTTGCTATGTAGCCGCCCAACCGCTCTTGCTTCTCTCGCACGACTATCGTGCGTGATTAAATGATTTCGCTCCATTTTGCGCGTTTGCAACCGTGCATGCACAGATAACAGACTGCAGCCAACAAGCACGATATCATGATAGGTTCAACGCTTAGTGCTGGCATTGTACGCGTGCTTTATGAAGAAATGAGTGGCGAGGAGATGGCAACTGTAAGAAGGGTATTGAAGGAGAGAACGAAACCAATAGAAAAGGCGCCGGAATATATGATTCTTCCAAACGAAGCACTAATTACAGCGGAGACGATGCAGCTTTCCAGGAAAAAGGCCAGCCCGATTCGACGGTTTTTTGTATATTTCTTATTGCGTTAGCAATTGTATGGCCACTCAGGGCAGGTTTTCACCGTCGCCGTCATGTTCCGTATAAATTCTAAATCGATAACATCGCTACGCGCATAGTATGTTCTATCCGCGAGTAAAAGGTCGCGAGCGTTGGCAAGGAGCATGGCTAAAGCAGAGGTGAAACAAGCTGGCCATCTCCGTCACACGAAATAACATCAACCCGCGTGCGAGGCCTGCCGTCGACTGCTCCTCAAGCAGAAGGAAACGCCCCGCCCGTCATTTGCTGGGCGAAGGAGCAGGAAGGGATGTCTGGGGAGAGGGACTGCGTAAATCGAGCATCAACTGTGAACTTTGACTATAAGGGCGCCGTCGAGAGCGCTGGCACGCGCGCTATTTCGGCAGACATCCCCCAGCGAGCGGCTCGTATACCTTCTACGTGCTGTGAGCGCTGTGATCTCACTGCTTCGCGCTCGGACCACTTATACACGACAAACTGACCGAAAACCGCTTCTTTCCCGGGAGCGACCGTATTGCCATACAACAGCGTTTTGTAGAGTTAAGAGATCGGAGCAAAAAGAGTTAGCTGCTAGCCCTCGCTCATGTAACATTACGGCGTGTACTTATCGCATGCACTGCTTCCTCCCCCCCCCCCCCCCCCGCACCGCGCCGCCGCCGGTCCGATGAACCACGCACTGTTCAGGCACCCCCTGCCGGGGATTTTGTTCCGGCGCACATGTCTATTGCCTGCTTTGCTGTCATTTACCAGATATTGTTTTTCTCGGAACTTCATATAGCGTTTGGCTGCAGTGCTGAGAAGCGTTTGTCATCTGTATATATATTATGAAATAATCATTTTTATTTGATTTCATCTGAAAAAAAAAGCTCTCAAACATATGCAGAAACCTACCTTTCAAGTAATCTCCGTTCAATGTTGTTTCTCACAACCTGGTGGGATAAATAAAACATAAAAGAGGGTTCACTACTCGCTCATGTTATCTTTCGCAGTGCGCATTGTTTCTTTCCTCTTTCGTGTACTGTAGGGGAAATCGTCAGATATGCTCGATGCGGGCCCGTTAGGTTCTATGCGTTCGTCAAGACCCGCCAAAGCGGCTTAAAGGAAAGAAATCTGAATTACTAGCCGTTCCTTTTATATTGATATGACCCTTTTCTGGGAGGCACGCTCTATATTTACCGAAGAGAGCCCAAGTATCGTGCGGCAAAACTTAAGAATCAGGTCTTCAGCCTGATCACTGGGCTCGCCTGATTCCGAGTCCTCTCATCCGTAGCAGACCAGATCCGCACGCCTTTCCCGATTTTCAAGGTGATCATACTTCCCGAGAACAAGGCACATCGAATGTTCGTCTTGTTCCTATTTTTCTTTGCAGATATCAATTGCCATTCGCAATTCCTGTACGTTTGCGACATTTTTTATAACGAAGCAGGCGTGCTTTCACTTCAGCTACAACAGCAACGGCTCGTCGTTGGTTATCCTCCATTGCCCAGAATTTGGAAATAATTCTTGTGGGTCCTTCGAAGAGCCGTGCTATCTGTACCCTAAAACACCTTGGGTCAAAGTCTCACCCACAGAGTAACAAAGTTAAAAAAACAAAATAGAGCACTCCGGAAGATCCAGAACTGCCATCTCATAATCTTTCTGCTTGGCAATTAGCGGTATGAGCGCTACAGTGGCATAAAAAAAGGAAGACAGTAGAGTGGATTCGATATAGTAAAATAGTGCCCTTTACTAAATACAGTGCAGATATCCAACCAATCGTCAAGTTCAACAGGAATGGAAAAGTCTGATTCCGATGGTTCCGGGGGTTCTATTCCAGACATTGCCAAATTAGTTCATATTAACCGCCAATGTGCTCTAGTGGTCATAATACCCACGCACCTAAATTCAGGTGCACAATACAGAACCCCAGGAAGCCAGATTCCCTGGAGCTCTCCACCACAGCGTCCCTCATAATCATTGCGTGGCTTTGGCAACAATTATTGTTGCAAATTCTGCGATATTGTCAAATTTCATAGTAGCAGCATTTCAATCCTTTGCCGTACAACAATTTTACGCACTTTCCGGCTCTACCGGTCCGAAAGTATTTTGCCAGTTTCTGGGACAGCGAAGAAAAACACAAACTGCGGAAGAAAAACTCCCAGGATATTTATTATGGCTCCAGCATTCTCCAGGCAACCCAGTTTACCGATATTTGGGCTGGGGTATGATACCGCACAAAGCATTCTCCTGGGTGCATGCCAGGGTTGTTACTGTTTCCCTGTGTGTCAACAGAGGTGTCGTCTCCACTGCCGTCGTCGTCGCCTTGGTTACTCAATTCTGTCGAATCACTGTCATCACTGTCTGGTGGAGGCACGTAATTCTCTTCCTCACTAAAGTCATCATGACTTTCGCTAAAAGCACCACCTAAAACGCACGCGGTGAAGACGTGGCCATGCTTCTCAGCGAACCACGCGCGAATGGGTACTTTGGGCTCCGTGCTGAACATAGCGCTTCACCCTAGGGTAAAATAAAAATTAAACATCAACAAACAAATCTCACTTATTCTTCAAGAGATGATACTTCATATATAATAAAAATGCGCGCGACTTGCAGTGAGAAAGCAGCGAAATTTAAACCACGATCACCCTTGTCGGGCGGTGCCCGACAGCAGATCGCTACGGCTGTGTTGCCTCGTCGGGAATTGCCTTGGCGGAATTTGACAATGTCCATGACAGCACCCCGCGCAGTTTGGTGCATTCATCTTTGCTCGAAGTAACCACCGCAGAGTTGTTTCCAGGTCGCCGAGCTTGCACGCAGTGTCGTCGGTGAAATCAGATGCTGCATCGTTATTCAAGTGTTTGATCGCCACAGAAGCCTACGTCACCATGCACGAAGAGCTGAAGACCTGTCATGTCGGCAGGTCTTAGAGCCAAAGACCGGCCATGGCCTGAGACCTGCCATGTCGCAGGTCTTAGGCCGCGGTGGTTTCATGCCCAATTACTAATGCTACTTCGTTCAGTCTTCATTAGCTTGATATTTTGTTTGGCCTTAGCTGCTCCCTAAAGTGTAGTAGAAAAGCCGAATCGGCTGTGAAATCAGTCATCATGGTCGCCGTCATTGTCAGCCTGCAGGACGGTGACGTTTCGCTTTGATTTCCAGTCTTCACTATCCTTTGCAAGTTGATTTCATTTTATCCCTGCGAACTTCTAACTCTCCGCTTTCCTCGACTGTATTTCCATCCTTGATAGCCTCTTAGCATGGTTGCAGCGCTGACATACACGGACACTGGATAACTGCGAGTAAAGGTGACAAAGCGATCCTCGTCATCTTCATTGGTGGCCATTCTGATGCTGCAATCGTCCACCTGCTGTATGTCTTACGCCTAACGTGGCCGACCCAGGTCCATTTCATTCGCTTGATGTCAACTAGAATATGACCTTCCCCAGTTTGCTTCCTGACCTATTCTGCTGACCTCCAGTATCTTAAGGTAACCCCCATCAATTCCTGTTCCATAGCACGCTGCGTGGTTCTCAACGTTTCAAGTGAACCTTGTGATGACAGAGATTTCGGTGGACGTGGCGTACGCGAAAGGCCGGGCGCGGATGAGCGTACACAAATGCGGTCCGCTAGGGTTCGCCGGTCACATGCGCATATGCATGCGCCGTTTTCGAATAAATTGATGCTTTCTCAATGATGGGCCTTTCGGTGATTAGCCGCTTCTGATTCACTGTTTCTGATTAGACGTTTCTGGTTTCATTGTTCCCTGAATGCACACGCATAGCCAACGTGTTTGCCAGAAGCAACTAAACTTTGCGATGTTAAGCACATTGAAGAAGGACAATTTCCCGGCATGGCGGAACGAAGCAGCAGCATTGATCAACGTGATAGAGAAAAAGAAAAAAGAAAAGAAATAATTAAGAAAGGAAGAAGACAAGAAAGAGAAATAAAGAAAGGAACAAAAGTAGCACGTGAGGCCACGACCATGCCAAGCCCCATATTCCCGGAAGAGCAAATACTCCTGTACATTTTTTTCTGTTTCCTTTGTTATATGAATAGTTGCAGATTTCCTGCCAATATTTGGGAATGCCTGCCGAATGCGCTTGAACCCGTGTTTCTTTTTAAGCGAATTTTCCCTTCGTGCTAAGGCGGCCCTGCTAGTAATTTACGTAGCAAAACATATTCTTGAACACTCTTACTGTTTGATTTGCCACAGGGGATCATTTCTCTTTTGCGAGGTTGTCGAGTGTCATCTTTGCCTTCATTTTGTTCATTTCTAGCTCTTCTTGAACATTTTCTCGATTTAAGTGTTCAGCCATTTTTTGCAGCTCGCTTCATCGCTTTTGAAGGGCACAATGGCGTCTGGAAGTCGCGGCTCGCTGAGATAATTCACACTAAATTTGATTCCGCCTTCTTGTCAGTTTAGTTGTTTAAATACTTTTGTCTTACGCATTCTCTATCGTAATTTTATTGTTTTATTTTGGAGGAGTAAGCTAGGTGTGCAGCGTAAGGTGTCGGCAAAGGTATCCTTTCATATTAATATATGTTTCTGGTACTCCCAGTTGTCTTTGCTATATTAAGGCCGCTGTCATCTAAAATGTGTCGAAGGCCTTTTCGTGTTTTAAAACGGGCTTTTTCTTTAAATTGGGTGAAGCACAGCTTTTGTTTTGTCCTGTTTGAAATTATTTTCGTAAATACCTTGTATGTCGCCGAGAGTGTGCTGACATGTCTATATTTCTTCAAGTGTTTGATGTCTCCTCTCTAGTATACTACTAATAATATAAAGTTGCCTTTTTCCAGATTACTGAAACAGTTGCTCTTTTATAGCACTGACTGCAAAGTACAGCATGTTTCTTCGATGTGAAGTCCCCTCCGGCTTTAATCAAATCAGGTGTTATTCGGTGATTTCCGGCCGCTTTTCCGCTTGGCCCTTCGCGTACACCGTTACTGACCTCCTTCTCAGTTCCATATAGAACCTCCGTGTCTAGCTCGAAATTGTTTTTTACTGGGGGTTGGATGACTTTGTTTTGAACTGCGCATTTCAATGTGAAATTTCTCTGCTACCTTCATTTTCGATAAAGGCGAAAATACTTGAGACCCGTGTACTTTGGTTTCAGTGCGCGTTAAAGAACCCCTGGTGGTCGAAATTTCCAGAGGCCTCCACTACGGCGTTCCTCATAATCATATCGTGGTTTTGGAACATTAAACCCCAACAAGCGTTCTGTTATTATCTGCGGACCTGATACCTCATTGAAGTTCTCTTTGTAATTTGCTGTGTTTTTCTAACACGTGCGCGCCGATTAAAGGGGTCGTGTTTTTGTACATTAGCGATCATATATTTGGAGACCACGCGATCGCGTGGCGGTGTGCATGCGCGTGCCGTCTAACGGCTCGCTGTCTGCTGTCGAGAGCCTCGGAGTGCGCATGCGCGGCCATTCTATGTCACTGTCCTGCTCGCTCGCTTGCTGCACGCCGGCACGCGGACCGATTATCGGAATTTGTGGCTGCCGCCACTAGTAGTGCTTTATCACGAAACAGCGCCGCGGCAGCCTGGAACTCCTTGGTCCGACTCGGCGCTGTTTCCGATCTACAATAAAACTGTAGCGTTCCCGGCGCAGATCGCTATAGCTGGCAGAATGTCACGTACAAAAAAGCGCTAGCCGTTCACCCGAACATGCCCATGCATTTTCATTGTGTCATCGCGTCTCCCTATTGGCGAACAACACGCTCTCTGAAAAATCTTGCACAGCGAGATGTATACAATAAATTTCGCGTATTGTCGGTTCCTTTTCCGCAAGCGTGCCGCCAAGGACCACAGCGCCATATCTGCAATCTGCTAAACAGATCTCGGCCAGCAACATAACGCACCCCCTTCAAGAAGCACAGCGAAATGTTGCCTGCAGGGCACATGCCTCAACCCCTGTTTGCTAGGAGACAATTTAATTTAACGCGAAAGAGCCGGGCTTAGGCCGTGGCTGCGGTGCCGTCACCATTAGTGGCGGCAGCGATCGCTAATTCCGATAATCGGCCCGCGAGCCGGCGTGCAGCAATCGAGCAAGGAGGCCAGCGAGATAGAATAGCCGCGCATGCTCTCTCCGAGGCTCTCGACAGCAGACAACGAGCCTTTAGACGGCGCGCGCATGCACAACGCCATGCGATCGCGTGGTCTCCAAACTTATGATCGCGACTCTACTTCCATAAGGTATGTCACAAAAACTTTATGTACGAGAACTCATACGAAATTGCTTTTTTCAGGTTTCGTATTGCGCCTTTCACTATAGGCTCATTTTCAACGTCCTCCCTTACAATGGTTATCAAAGTTTGTGAAGTTTGCTCGCTATATTAGTCAGCCAACAAATTGAGACGCGTCATACTGATTCCACAAACCACTACGTTGGGCTTGACAACTGCGCATGAAGTTGTGACAGCGACAATCAGCGACCTACTTTACATCATGGAAAGAGCCTGACAAACTGTTTTGCTGCATGTCCACATTTTGAGAGAGCAAAATTACTTTTATGATCGCATACGGTCGCATTCGCAAAGCAATTTGTTCGGTACGCAAAACTTAGCTCAAAGAAGCGATTTCGTGACAGATCAACAGAGAAAGCGAAGTGTGTGCAGGGAAGCCGAACGATGTGACAGTGAGAGGTAGATCGCAAATGTAACACTTATAAGGTGAAAGCGTTATACGTCTCACCGAGTCAATAAATTTCGAGATTTCGCCAGGGCTCACAACACGTCGCGTGACAGTGGCATCCGCAGAAAAGCCGCCAAAATCGTGAGCAAGAAGGCTCGGTCAAAAGTCTTGCGCTACCGAAGTGCTTATACGAGGGCCCACGGCGTACCGAAAACCCCACGGGTTCAGTCTACCGTGCCGTCGCCAATGCCTTTAGCCTTTGACGTTGATTAAAGTTTCAAAGCGCGTTTCGTGGCATGGCATATTTTTTATTACTATGGTTGTACAACTAAACAGGACACAAGAAAGGCAGTGTAATTAGGTCACTGTTCACCAAAATTTATGGCGTCACAATGGCTTCATAATATAACATCGTCGCTCCGCAAATGGGTGGCAGATCACGGAGACATTTGTAAAATATGATCGGAATACTGAGACCTTCATATACTTCGAAGAGCGCATTTGCAGAGTTTTACCACAAACTGCCGTTCGCTTTAGCGAATGCAGATTACCACGAAAAAGCCGAACGGGGTAACGTTCGTTGATGGATTCATATAAAACACATAAAAAGAAACGACTCCCGCTGCATAAGTTCACAATCAAAGTTTCATTGCATTTAGTTTGCGATATGGTAGTGAATGCGTAATCAGATTCAGCTAAAATGTTCTAGGACAATGTGTAGCACGCGGCCTTTGCATTCTTCCTTAGTATTAATATAGAACAAAACGGAGGCTGTCATTGCAGCGTTTCAATTTATCTTCTCTGATTTGATCTTACACACACTGCAACTACACTGTGCGAACACTACAACTAAGCATTGTATGCTGTGTGTTACTACATGAGCTCATCGGCATTAATCAAAGCGATTTCTTCCCGATTTCTTCCTTCATGTCATTGGAGTTCATCACAATGTAACAGCAGATGTAAGACAAGTAGTCGAAGATCTTGATAATGAACTACATCACACGCGCCACATGTAAAATCACGAGGGAGAATCTCAAGAGCCGTGCATTCAGCTCGTGCATGAATGGAGTGGCACCTCCCGGGTTGGGCAGAAATGTGTGTGCTTCAAGCTTCGTAAGTCTCTCCGGAATGGCGCAAGTACTTTAGCCTGGAGCGCTATGAAATGAAACGAGCGGCTGCTACGAGCGCACACTGACAGGAGACACGTGCGTCTCTGCGCAGGAGCAAATATTCAATAAAATGATGAAGCTCCCCTAAGGATCCTAAAACTCGCCTAAGAAATCTAGACGGCTGAAGCGATCGCCTTCTCTTCTTCTCAGTGGATGTACTGATCAACCCCCGTTTCACTCCGAAATCTTGCTGCACCTGCCGTGGTTTTCGCACTGTTTCCAGCACCGGAGGCAATGGAAGAGTTCGGCACCTCACCTTTTTTTTACAGCTTCCGTGACAAGGGCCCATCATTGCCAACCAACATATAATATGGGCACCGCCATCCTTAATGGACGGCGACAGCGAAATGCCAGTGCTAGCCAACACACAATATATCAACACAATCGCTCTAGCCTGTACAGTCAGAAACATTGACAACTGAATTCCATAAGAAAGAAGACAGTGACCAAAACAGGCTATTCAAAATACCCTCTCGTCCACACGGCACAAAACATCTGTTAAGTGTTTGCGAGACAATGTATTCTACAAGTGTTGTTCTGTAATGTAAAATGAAATAAGTACCAAGTTCTCAAATGAGTTTTGTGAGCTGCTCGTAACAATCTATGGGAAAAGAAACACAAAACACAATGAAATCGAAATAAGCATTTTTTTAATGTGACGTTAACTTGTGTCATACAACCAACGCAAAGAGTGTAACTGTATGAAAAATCCAACCAACTCCGCTTCGCAGACGCCGATGAAAGGGCGAAGCTGGTGGCCGTCCCTTCGTGCGGCTAAAGCACTTGTATGTTTTGCAAGTCTTTGAGATATGTTGTATCATTGCTCTTTATTAAACACCCATTCTTAAACTATGATGTGGTAGTACTGTTTTACTGCATTCTGACCATGCCACTCTTATATAGAAGTTTGCACATAAGCCTTAGCTCAAGATGCTCCGATATGTTCCATCACTGCACTTTAAGCTTTGAGGGTGGTAGTAATAGCCATGATCTTTTCTAACCACAAAAGTATCACGGGACAGTGGTGTGACTATAGTAACGCGCACGCCATTGGTTAGGCTAACTGTTGCCTTCTTTCCTTTTAGCAGAAAGAAGTAGCGGTAGCAGAATTTACCCAATGTTTGTAGCTCATATCCGTTTGTTTGGTTAAGTGCTGCCTTCATATTTATTGCGACATGGTCAATAGAGGAACTTACCCAATGTCTGTGGCGCATGCCCGTATATGATGCCCCGAAGCTTTACCACGGTTCCCGGAGATGCAATGCTCCACAAAGAACAGCTTCGCTGTTAAAAACGGCAAAAACGCGAAATTATGCGCACCTTGCGCTAGTGACACAAGCCTGGGAACACCAGCGAGCTAGTGTTCGACCTAGGCTTATCTAAGGAAGGAAGAAACAAGAGCAGTGACAGCCAGGTTAGCCATTTCTAATACCGGCTGGCTACCCTGCGCTGGGAGAAGGGGAAATGGGAATAAAGGATGCTAGAAGTGAGATGTTACAAAAAAAAGGAAAAGCAAGAAAAGGGAAAATAGAGAAAAAAAAGATGGTTGACCTCCTCTCATTGGAATCAGTATAACACGAAAGTGAACGTATTGTCACAGAAGTAGTTTATTGTTTATAGTGCATTGGTGCACTATAAAACCCTATAAACATAGTGTACGGCGCCTCTGGAGCGAGAAGGGAGCTGTACGAGAAGACGAGTACGAGGACTTTGTTGTTGCTTCCGTAGCCTCACCAACTCCAGTGCTCTGCCACAGAGCGTTCTCAAATAACCGCCTCCTGACTCGTAACAATCGTGGTGGAGGTGCTGGGTACGTCCAACCACGGAAGCTGTTCCACCAAGTCTTCGTCGCAGGCCGTCGCCTTGCCGGTCTTCCGCCAGTGCAGCTGACATGTCTACTGACGCTGACGCTGCGACATCAACGCCTGCTTGTTCTTCGCAGCCTTACAGACAGCCACGGCCCTACGGAGGACAAGCTGGGGAAGACGTCGACCAATGGCTGACCCATTACGAGCGGGTGAGCAAGAGCAACAAATGGGACGCAAATGATCGACTCACAAACGTGGTGTTCTCGTTGACCGACACCGCGCGTCTGGTACGAGAATCACGAGGACGCCTTAACAACGTGGAGTAATTTTGTTGAAGAACTGAAAAGCTGTTTCAGTGACGCCACCGCGAATAAAAAGCGTGCTGAGTCCACACTCGCCCAGAGGGCTCAAACTTTCGGTGAGACTTGCACAACATTGAGGAGATCTTGAAGCTGTGCAAGACGGTGAAGCCATGTATGTCAGAGGAAGACAGGTGGGCATCTCTGAAACGTATCGCTGAGGACGTGACAACTTCTATCGGCAAAGATAACTTGAGCTCTGTGTCCGATGTCATACGGCATTGTCCATACCTTCGAAACGTTGAGATGCGCCGAATAACTACACAAAGGTTTGGCCGTTTGTCTAATGTGGCGACGGTAGCAACTGTTGACGTGAGCTCGTCGTCGGACCTTGCCTCAACAATACGCCAAATGTTCGAGAAGAGCTTCTTCGGCGCGAAGAATTAACTGTCCCCGCACGTTTCGCGAGTACTGCTCAGCGCAAGATCCCTCCTTGCTAGGCACTGTTCCAGCATGGCAGTCTGTGAACATAGGTCCGTTATCACAGGAAGTGTCACGTGCGTGGCCCCATTCTGTGAGGTCGACTACCAACCGCGTCCTCGTTTCCCCCGCCGCTATCGTCGACCGCCCACTGGTTACGACCGGAGCCCGAAGGTGTTGCGTATTCCCAATATCCAGCATATGCCTGATTACTTGGACGAGACGCCTGTGCAGCGACAGCTTCCCGTGTGCTAACTGTAGTGTGCTGGCCACATCGCGCGGTTCTGTGAACGCCGGCAGTCGATCTCGATATGAACCGACCATCGGCGTACTCGGCCGCAACGACGGCACACCGGTAGTTGATGGCCGGCCCACACGACATCGAGGGAGATTTCAACAAGGAGCTTCAGGAAACACTTACAGCTCCGACCGGAGCTTGAAGCCACCATCAGGACCCGACCGCGCGTTCTCCTCGCCCGGCGGCGCGTACCGTCGCCACCGCCGGAAAACAACGGCCGATGGGGGTGAGGTCGCTGGAAATGGCGTTCAACAGATATACCTCCTCCCGTTTTATGTTAAGGAACAAGGTGCATGTGTGTGTCGATGGAGTACCTACTAGGCTTTGGTGGACACAGGTCCCGTATTTAAGAGGGCGCTACACCGCAATGTCGTGTTTGGTGAAATCAAGAAGGAATGTTTTTGGAGTGGGCGGCGAATCATTGCCCTGTTGGAATGTGTACTGTGGGACGTATCCTGGGGTGGTAGACTTTTCACCACCGAGTTCGTGTCATTTCTTGGTGCACCCACGAGTAATCTTGGGTGTTGATTTTTGAAGCAGTGCGGTCCAATGTGCGATGTGACAGCCACACACTTCTTTTGTCTTGCACAGCCCTACATATGGCCGCCTTTTGCACCTCCGTGAAACGGTAGCAGGCCGGATGACCACGCGACCTCTAACGCTGGATGCCTCGACAT